>NW_026114696.1:0-69263 GCF_025201925.1 Gopherus flavomarginatus | reverse complement strand
GGCCCCTGGAGCTGGGGTCGAGGGCCCCAGTGTTTCGGCCCCTGGAGCAGGGGCTGAGGCCCCTGGGGGTTAGGCCCCTGGAGCTATGGTTCGGGCGCTCAGTGGGTTGGGCCCTTCGAGGTGGGGTGGGGGCCCCTAGGGGTTAGGCTCCTGGAGCTATGGTTCGGGTGCTCAGGGGTTGTGCCCCTGGAGCTGGTGTTGGGGCCCCCAGGGATTAGGTCCCTGGAGCTATGTTTCGGGCACTCAGGGGTTGGGATCCTGGAGCTGGTGTTTGGGCCCCAGGGGTTGGGCCCCTGGAGCTGGTGTTGGGGTCCCAGGGGATAGGCCCCTGGAGCTATGGTTCGGGGCGCTCAGGGGTTGGGCCCCTGGAGCTGGTGTTGGGGCCCCCAGAGGTTGGGCCCCTGGAGCTCTTTTTTGGGCGCTCTGGGGTTGGGCCCCTGGAGCTGGTGTTGGGGCCCCCAGGGGTTTGGCCCCTGTAGCTGAGGTTGGAGCCTCGGGGGTTTGGCCTCTGGAGCTATGGTTCGGGGCGCTCAGGGGTTGGGCCCCTGGAGCTGGTGTTCGGGCCCCAAGGGTTAGGCCCCGGAGCTATGATTCGGGCGCTCAGGGGTTTGGGCCCCTGGAGCTGGGGTTGGGGCCACCGGGGGTTATGCCCCTGGAGCTATGGTTCGGGCGATCAGGGGCTGGGCCCCTGGAGCTATGGTTCTGGAGCTCAGGGGTTGGGCCCCTGGAGCTGGGGTTGGAGGCCCCCGGGAGTTAGGCCCCTGAAGCTATGGTTTCGGGCGCTCAGGGTTGAGCCCTAGGAGCTGTGGTGGGGGCCCCCAGGGGTTACCCCCCCTGGAGCTATGGTTCGGGCGCTCAGGAGTTGGGGCCCGTGGAGCTGATGTTGGGGCCCCCAGGGGTCGTGTCCCTAGAGCTGGTGTTGGGGCTCCAGGGGTTAAGCTCCTGGAACTATGGTTCGGGCGCTCAGGGCTTGGCCCTGGAGCTGGTGTTGGGGTCCCCAGGGGTTGGGCCCCTGGAGCTATGGTTCGGGCGCTCTGGGGTTTTGCCCCTGAAGCTGGTGTTGGGGCCCCAGGGGTTAGGCCCCTGGAGCTGGTGTTGGGGCCCCAGGGGTTAGGCCCCTGGAGCTATGGTTCGGGGGGCTGAGGGGTTCGGCCCCTGGAGCTATTGTTCGAGCGCCCCGGGGTTGGGCCCCTGGAGCTATGGTTCGAGCACTCAGGGGTTGGGCCCCTGGAGCTGGTGTTGGGGCGCCCAGGGGTTTGGGCCCCTGGAGCTGGGTTTGGGGCCCCCAGGGGTTAGGCTTCTGGAGCTATAGTTCGGGAGCTCAGGTTTTGGACTCTTGGAGCTGGGGTGGGGGCCACCAGGGGTTATTTCCCTGGAGGTATTCTTCGGGCGCTCAGGGGTTTGGCCCCTGGATCTGGTGTTGGGGCCACCAGTGGTTAGGCCCCTGGAGCTATGGTTCAGGCGCTCAGGGGTTGGACCCCTGGAGCTGGTGTTGGGGCCCCCAGTGGTTAGGCTCCTGGAGCTGGGGTTGGGGCCCCCAGGGGTTAGGCCCCTGGAGCTATGGTTCGGGCGCTCAGGGGTTGGGCCCCCTGGAGCTGGTGTTGGGACCCCCAGGGGTTGGGCCCCTGGAGCTAGTGTTGGGGCCCCCAGGGGTTAGGCCCCTGGAGCTATGGTTTGGGAGCTCAGGGTTGGGCCTCTGGAGCTGGTGTTGGGGCCCCCAGGGGTTGGGCCCCTGGAGCTTGTGTTTGGGGTCCCAGGGGTTGGGCCCCTGGAGCTATGGTTCGGGGGCTGAGTGGTTGGGCCCCTGGAGCTATGGTTCAGGCCCTCAGGGGTTGGGCCCCTGGAGCTGGTGTTGGGGCCCCAGGGGATAGGCCCCTGGAGTTATGGTTTGGGCGCTCTGGGGTTGGCCCCTTGGAGCTGGTGTTGGGGCCCCCAGGGGTTTGGCCCCTGTAGCTGGGGTTTGAGTCTCGGGGGTTTGGCCCCTGGAGCTATGGTTCGGGCGCTCAGGGGTTGGCCCCTGGAACTGGTGTTCGGGCCCCAAGGGTTAGGCCCCGGAGCTATGGTTCGGGAGCTCAGGGGTTGGGCCCCTGGAGCTGAGGTCGAGGGCCCCAGGGGTTGTGGCCCCTGTAGCTGGGGTTGGGGCCCCCGGGGGTTATGCCCCTGGAGCTATGGTTCGGGCGCTCAGGGGTTGGGCCCCTGGAGCTATGGTTCTGGCGCTCAGGGGTTGGGCCCCTGGAGCTGGAGTTGGGGCCCCAGGGGTTGTGCCCCTGGAGCTGGGGTTGGGGCCCCCGGGGGGTTAGGCCCCTGAAGCTATGGTTCGGGCGCTCAGGGTTTGGGCCCTTGAAGCTGGGGTAGGGGCCCCCGGGGGTTAGGCCCCTGGAGCTACGGTTCGGGGGCTCAAGGGTTGGCCTCTGGAGCTGGAGTTGGGGCACCCAGGTGTTAGGCCCCTGAAGGTATTGTTCGGGCGCTCAGGGGTTTGGGCCCTTGGAGCTGGTGTTGGGGCCCCCAGGGGTTGGGCCCCTGGAGCTAGTGTTGGGGCCCCCAGTGTTAGGCCCCTGGAGCTATGGTTTGGGAGCTCAGGGTTGGGCCTCTGGAGCTGGTGTTGGGGCCCCCAGGGGTTGGGCCCCTGGAGCTTGTGTTGGGGTCCCAGGGGTTGGGCCCCTGGAGCTATGGTTCGGGGGCTGAGTGGTTGGGCCCCTGGAGCTATGGTTCAGGCCCTCAGGGGTTGGGCCCCTGGAGGTGGTGTGGGGGCCCCCAGGGATTAGGTCCCTGGAGCTATGTTTCGGGCACTCAGGGGTTGGGCCCCTGGAGCTGGTGTTTGGGCCCCAGGGGTTGGACCCCTGGAGAGCTGGTGTTGGGGCCCCAGGGGATAGGCCCCTGGAGTTATGGTTTGGGCGCTGTGGGGTTGGGCCCCTGGAGCTGGTGTTGGGGCCCCCAGGGGTTAGGCCCCTGTAGCTGGGGTTTGAGTCTCGGGGGTTTGACCCCTGGAGCTATGGTTCGGGCGCTCAGGGGGTTGGGCCCCTGGAACTTGTGTTCGGGCCCCAAGGGTTAGGCCCCAGAGCTATGGTTCGGGAGCTCAGGGGTTGGGCCCCTGGAGCTGAGGCCGAGGGCCCCAGGGGTTGGGCCCCTGAAGCTGGGGTTGGGGGCCACCGGGGGTTATGCCCCTGGAGCTATGGTTCGGGCGCCTCAGGGGTTGGGCCCCTGGAGCTATGGTTCTGGCGCTCAGGGGTTGGGCCCCTGGAGCTGGAGTTGGGGCCCCCAGGGGTTGGGCCCCTTGAGCTGGTTTTGGGGCCCCCGGGGGTTAGGCCCCTGAAGCTATGGTTCGGGGCGCCTCAGGGTTGGGCCCTTGGAGCTGGGGTGGGGGCCCCCCGGGGGTTAGGCCCCTGGAGCTATGGTTCGGGCGCTCAGGGTTTGGCCTCTGGAGCTGGAGTTTGGGGCACCCAGGTGTTAGGCCCCTGAAGGTATTGTTCGGGCGCTCAGGGGTTGGGCCCTTGGAGCTGGTGTTGGGGCCCACAAGGGTTAGGCCCCCTGGAGCTGTGGTTCCGGCGCTCAGGAGTTGGGCCCGTGGAGCTGATGTTGGAGCCCCCAGGGGTCGGGTCCCTGGAGCTGGTGTTGGGGCTTCAGGGGTTAAGCTCCTGGAACTATGGTTCGGGTGCTCAGGGGTTGGGCCCCTGGAGCTGGTGTTGGGGCCCCGAGGGGTTAGACCCCTGGAGCTATGGTTCGGGGCGCTTCAGGGGTTGGGCCCCTGGAGCTGGTGTTGGGGCCCCCAGGGGTTGGGCCCCTGGAGCTATTGTTGGGGCCCCAGGGGTTAGCCCCCCTGGAGCTACGGTTTCGGGCGCTCAGGGGTTGGGCCCCTGGAGCTGGTGTTGTGGCCCCCAGTTGTTGGGCCCCTGGAGCTGGTGTTGGGGCCCCGGGGGTTAGGCCCCTGGAGCTATGGTTCAGGCGCTCAGGGGCTGGGCCCGTGGAGCATTGGTTCGGGCACTCAGGGGTTGGGCCCCTGGAGCTGGTGTTTGGGGCCCCCAGTGGTTAGGCTCCTGGGGCTGGGGTTGGGGCCCCCAGGGGTTATCCCCCTGGAACTATGGTTCGAGCGCTCAGGGTTTTGGGCCCTTGGAGCTGGGGTGGTGGCCCCCAGGGTTTAGGCCCCTGCAGTTATCGTTCGGGGCGCTCAGTTGTTGGGCCCCTGGAGCTGGTGTTGGGGCCCCCAGGGGTTTAAGCGCTGGAGGTATTGTTCGGGCACTCAGGGGTTGGGCCCCTGGAGCTGGTGTTGGGGGCCCCGAGGGGTTAGGCCACTGGAGCTATGGTTCGGGCGCTCAGGGGTTGGGCCTCTGGAGCTGGTGTTGGGGCCCCCAGGGGTTGGGCCCCTGGAGCTTCTGTTGGGGCCCCAGGGGTTAGCCCCCTGGAGCTATGGATCGGGCGCTCAGGGGTTGGGCCCCTGGAGCTGTGTTGGGGCCGTCAGGGGTTGGGCCCCTGGAGCTATGGTTCGGGGTGCTCTGCGGTTGGGCCCCTGGAGCTGGGGTCGAGGGCCCCGGGGTTGGGCCCCTGGAGCTGGGGTTGGGGCCCCCGGTGGTTTAGGCCCCTGGAGCTAAGGTTCGGGCGCTCAGGGGTTGGGCCCCTGGAGCTGGTGTTGGGGCCCCCAGGGGTTAGGACCCTGGAGGTATTGTTCGTGCGCTCAGGGTTTGGGCCCTTGGAGCTGGTTTTGGGGCCCCCAGGGGTTAGGCCCCTGGAGCTATGGTTCGGGCGCTCAGGGGTTGGGCCCCTGGAGCTGGTGTTAGGGCCCCCAGGGGTTAGGCCCCTGGAGCTATGGTTCGGGCGCTCAGGGGTTGGGCCCCTGGAGCCGGTGTTGGGGCCCCCAGGGGTTGGGCCCCTGGAGCTGGTGTTGGGGCCCCAGGGGTTAGGCCCCTGGAGCTATGGTTCGGGTGCTGAGGGGTTGGGCCCCTGGAGCAATGGTTCGGGCGCTCAGGGGTTGGGCCCCTGGAGCTGGTGTTGGGGCCCCAGGGTTTGGACCCCTGGATCTCGGGTTGGGGCCCCTTTGGGTTAGGCCCCTGGAGCTATGATTCGGGCGCTCATTGGTTGCGCCCCTGGTGCTGGTGTTGGGGACCCCAGGGGTTAGGCCCCTGGAGCTATAGTTCGGGCGCTCTGGTTTTGGGCCCTTGGAGCTGGGGTGGGGGCCCCCAGTGGTAGGCCCCTGGAGCTATGGTTCGAGCGCTCTGGGGTTGGGGCCCTGGAGCTGGTGTTGGGGCCCCCAGGGGTTTGGCCCCTGGAAGTATTTTTCGGGCGCTCAGGGTTTGGGCCCCTGGAGCTTGTGTTTTGGCCCCCAGGGGTTAGGCCCCTGGAGCTATGGTTCGTGCGCTCAGGGGTTGGACCCCTGGAGCTGGTGTTGGGTCCCCCAGGGGTTGGACTCCTGGAGCTGGTGTTGGGACCCCAGGGTTAGGCCCCTGGAGCTATGGTTCGGGCGCTTAGAGGCTGGGCCCCTGGAGCTATGGTTCGGGCGCTCAGTGGTTGGGGCCCCTGGAGCTGGGGTCGAGGGCCCCATGGTTTTGTCAGGGACTCTACCCCAGACGGCAAAGTTCGTTGTCTTACCGCGGAGAGAGACAGGCAACACCAGCAAGGTTCGATCAAAAGCTCTTTATTGACAAGTGCACGCATTAATAGAGAGCAGCTCGTTTCCCGATAGAACCAGCCCCCTGTTTACATTTTAGTATAAGCCTATATAGACAGTTCCGTCGCATTATAAATTATTTACTGGAGCAACCCACCCCCTTTTTTTTAACAACTAGAAACTAGACACCTTTAGTATACATGCATGCCTAAAGTTAGAAATGTAGGGGAGTTAAAAACAAACAAAGAACAAAACCAGGGAGTGAAAACAAGGAGGCTGGGAAACTAGGGCTTTTATTAGTTTTTCGAAGAGCTGCCCGAACACAGCACATCTGGTACTATGCCAGGAATGCAGCTTTTTTTTTTATTTTACTTTTTTTCAGCGCTTGTGAGACATGCTGCTGCTTTTCAGTGTTTTCCACTTAGGGATTACCCACAAACCTTTGTTAGCCTGACTTTGGTCAGGTTGGCATACCTGGTTTTGTCTTCTATATTTTTATTTAGGCCTAACAATTCCCCCTTTGTTCCTCGAGGACCATAATGGGACTTTTGGGACACATATTCATTTAAGAATTGTACGGGGGAGGCTAGTAAACCATGACCCAAGGTTTTAGTGGAGGTCCTTAAAACTAAAAGTGTGATTAAGAGATATAGCATGGAAAACAACAGCAAGATTTTTAATAGCTTGTAAATTTTTGTTAATTAAGCCAGAGTGATTAACAGCAAAGCAACATTTTTCCCCGATGCGAGCACAAGCCCCTTCCTAATTTAGCATCCATGGCATTTAGCACACGTTTATTTTGCAAAGTTACTTTTGCTACTTTATCAGTTTTTTGCTGCAACTTTTGGAAAGCGTTTATTAATGCATTAGCTGTTTTTTTTAAGCTTTGCAGAAATATTTACAACTGCTTTTTTGAGCTTAGCCACCCACAATCCAGGAATGAGTGCACGGACAAAAAAGTGGAATCCTGTTTGTTTGACAACTAAGGGATTGGGGCACTGAGTATAAATTAGTTAGGTATACCAAGTGGTTTAATTTTCCAGATGTTTTGGTGAATAATTTAGTTTTATGTGCATCCTCCCCATGGACCCGTTAGGATTTGGTATGTGGAAGCCCACACCCCCCGGTTTAAATGCTTGGAAGGAGCACTGTAAATGTTTACACTTTTACCCAGAAAGTTTTTAGTATATTTTTATGACCACAGATTAGATGGTACTTTTGATGTGTTTGTAAGGGCAGTGGGCCAAGTCTGGTACTCAAGATCACTCCGAATGGCCATTAGCTGGTCATTCAGGAAATTTTGAATTTTCAAACATACTAGATTTTACTGCAATGCCTTTTCAGCCTTAGTGATATTTAATACCATTTTTTCTTGGTGTAGTACTATATTACATTTGTTATTTAACTATTTTTAGGTACTTTTAAAAGGCATTGACATTAATAGCATAGGAGGGGGTTACATTATTAGTTACTGGAATGGTTTCAGTACAGGTAAAATTTCCAGTGGCAGAACAAACTTTTTGGGTACTTGTTATTTAAAATCCAATACATGCTGAAGAATTTATTTAGAACACAGGGCACAGCCTGTAGAATATACCCCAAAATCCAATCAATACCACATTTTTAAGCATGGGTTTCACAAATTTTTTTTGCCAGTGTACAATTCTTTGTTTTTTACCAGGGTTAGTTCTTAATGTCCTTTCTAGTCAGGAATTCCTGGACTTTAGCAATTTTAGTGGAGTGAGTGTTTTTTCTTTTTTCCCAAAACAGTCGTGGTGCAGCATTATATAGGGGAGAGGTTACTAGCACATCACCCTGTAATGGTTTTGCTTTTTTTAGAAAAATTTAAAGGCACAGTAGATTTGTCAGTGGATAAGAGAGAGGTTACTAGCACTTCACCTTGTACTTTTTTTCTACTGTCCAGAAGG
Organism: Gopherus flavomarginatus; assembly: GCF_025201925.1. Taxonomy (NCBI): domain Eukaryota; kingdom Metazoa; phylum Chordata; order Testudines; family Testudinidae; genus Gopherus; species Gopherus flavomarginatus. Next base: position 61,736 of record NW_026114696.1, on the reverse strand, counting down.
CACAGTGGAGCTAGAAGGTGAAATAGGCTAATCATCAGTAGGAGAATTCTCCCAATGTGGAGGGGTCTTTTTGCACTGAGAATCTTGGGTCCAAGCAGTTAGTTTTTGGCACTTCACAGCGGTATTGGTAGTCATCAGGACTTAAGAGCCTTTTCAGCATGGAGCCAAGGCAGTCTTTTGTTGGTGGACCTTTATATCAATCCTGTTTCCTGGTTGTAAGGAGTGGCAGGGCTGCTAGGGTTTTTGGGTAGCGATTCCTTACCTGTGAGAAAAGAAACTTAACACATTTTATTAGTGCCTGGCAGTGTTTTTTAGATCTCATAGCTGCATGGGCAAATTCAAGCTCTCCTTTTCCTGGTTGTTAACCAAGTCTTAACTGTGAGCAGTGTCCTTGAATGGAGTTAGTGTTTTATTTATAGCCTGAGCTTGCTATTTTATTTTATTTTATTTTTTTCAGTTAATTTATTTTGTTCTTTGTTCTTCTTTTCTTTTTGGCTTTTTTTAACCTGCAAAGGAAAACTTTCACTTTTTACTTATACACCTTTTTTCCAACAATGAACACCTACACATTGTCATTATACAGTACATTAGTCTTATTATTCAATATATGCCACACATAACCTTTTACTAAATAACCTTATTACAGAGCTTTTGAGCAACAAGCCAGGACAAGCACACCCACTTTGAGGAGTTCACTTAATACAACCTCTAGTCCAATAGCCTTCCACCATTCCCAGCCCTCTGGCTAGAAATTTGAGGTAGCCAGAAAGATCCCATGTACAATATGGGGAGTGGGTTAACTTTTCATGTTTTTGCTTTTAAAGACTGTTGGTATGCAAATTTTAGCAACAATTTTTGCAATTAACAATTTGACCAATAAAGTTTCTTTTTCTTACTTAAGGAAATGCATTAGACTTTAATATATCACATTTTCCTGATTTATCTAAACACTTTGTATTTCAAGTTGAACAAAACAAGTACGTGCATTTTAATTTAACCTTTATATTTGATTTTAAACTAGACTATTTTATAAAAATATTAAACACAAAAATTCCAGCCACAAGACAAACACCACAAGACAGAACATAGAACACAAAACATAATTTTTATTGTGCTAGTAAATGCATGGTACGTTGAATGCTGTTTAGCTGGCATTAGTTTTTTTTGATTATCTGAAAGACAAAAAAAACAGAGGTTTACCCCTTCTGGGCAGACAATCATTGCTTAAAATAGACAAATACCCTTGTTGATTTTAGGAAAAACAGAGGAATTATCCCATATTTTATGTGTTTCATAGGCAGCCCAGGTTTCAGTGGCTCCTACCTTATCAGTTAGATAATTTGCATTAATACAGATGCTTTCTGGCTTGCTTTTTACTTTTAACTGTTGCTTTCAAACACTGAAAGAAAACATCACTACTTATAGTGCCCTTACAGCCTAATAAAATTTCAATTACATAGCACTATATACATTCTTTAGCTAATTTAACTAAATTCTAAATGATTGCAATTAACAATTTCTTTGCCTCAGTTTATTTACGAACATTTCAAAGACACCAAGAACTTTCCTCTTTAGCATTTTTACAAAGTTCAACTGCTGTTTTCTTCAGCAACTACAGAGTTAACTTTTCACTTTCCCTTAAATTACTTGCTTGTTTCCCAACAGCCACTTTTATCAACTTAAATCACCATTTCAAGTAAGTTCTGGGTATTTGAAATCCCCATGCTTACACTTACTTACTCCTTCCTTCCACTACACCCTTAAAGTTTTCCATCCTGTTTTCCAATCTCTCTGTCTGTTGCCTGCCCACCTGGGCCCGATCCTGCTTTTTTCACTGAACCGTCCCTTCCATAGGCACCAACTTGTTTCACTACCAGTTTAGCTAGGAGGGTGGGCTTTTTAACTAGCCCCCACCCCTCCTGGTCTCTTGCCTTAGACATTCTTACTTACAAGACTACCCGAGTCCTCCTTCATGAGGCTTGCCACCTGGATGAAGACACATGGCCCATTGGGCAAAGGCCATTTACTTAACATATAATTTGAAGGACTATTCTTAGAGGGTTTACCCAGAGACTCATTCATCTGTTTGACACTTAAACAGAAAAGAGAATTACACAGAGCGCAGAGGGAATTACAATTTAAGCCAGACTTTTCTACTTTTATACACTGACCGCTACAGGAGACGGGACAGAAGGATCTTAATTCCACCTCAAAACTCTTTTGCACACATGGCTTCCACTCCGAGGAATTACGAACGAGAGGTTCAGTTCCGCCCACACTCCTAACACCCAAATGAACAGAGCCAAAAAAACAACAGTAACTGGTTAAATAGAACAGAACCAGAACCAGATAGTGTTTCTTTATTCTATTAGGACTCACTTTTACTCATGCAGTTTTCAGCATATAACACCAACAGTACCAAGCAAAGCAAACACAAAATAACAAGGGTAAAACAAATAGATGGTGTAAATTCTGCAGGGCTCCCCGCTTCTTAATTGCTCACCAAACTGTGACAAATTTCTGTTACCAATCTATCCCTCGTGTCAGGTGATTAGGCTGACACTACAGGATCGTTGGGGGAAGATAAAGAAAACACACCATATAACTGAATTTTAAAGCTTCATTAATAAAATAATAAAACAACAACGGAGAGTGTTGGGAACGCTCCCACATCACTCAGGAAAATATTAATGCCCCAAGCCCGAAGCTCCTTTCATACTCACACGTACGTTTAGACTGGCCACTTCTGTGTATAATGTTCAGAGGAGGGGGAGAGGTGGAAGGGAGATTATCCTGTATACAGCTTGTCCAGAATTTCCAACATGCTTTTGCTCTTGGGAGGGCTGTTCTTTTACACCCTGGAATCTCCTGCGGCGTTTCCTTTAGAGATTCCAGTCCAGGTCGGCTGCCTGTGGCTTCTTTGGTGTCACCAAGCCACACCGACTCCAGGGTCACAAAGGCACTCTGTTGGATCTTACTGGACAGTTAAGCTTTGCAAATGTAATTTCAGTTCTGTAACTTGTATTTCCTTTGCTTCGCCTCTGTCTATATTTTTTTCTTCACAGCCAGCTGGGGCCGAAAGCAGCCCCTCCCTGCACCAAGCACAGTCCGCGCCGATTCCTGACCCTGAACGCAGAGCAATCCCCTCCTTCCATCCCGGGGCCAAGATGATTTTTAAATTAACCCGTTCCTTATGTTTTTTTTTTTTCTCTTTCCCATTAAACATTCTAGTAGCAATGCTAACTACTTTAGACAAACTTTTCCCTTGCGTACCATCTGGATGCTCTCTAAATCTCTTTGCAATATCCTTTGCACATTGTGACATGAAAACCATTTTAACCATCTCCTTTCCATGATCAGTTTTAGGATTTAAATTCCCATGCTTTTTAACTTCACAAATCAGTTGAGCACAAAAGTCAGAGAGGTGCTTATCTGGATGCTGAACACAAGCAGTCACCTTGCTCCAATTTGGAGTAGCCTCCCCTGCATCTCTAATACCATTCAAAACAGCTTTTAAAAATCCATCCAACTTTGTCTTTTGAGCTGGATTATTGGGATTCCAGTTAGGGTCAGTAATTAGCCAAGGTGCATTCAAATGAGCTGCAGATTTTTCTTTTACTTTTTGTTTTTCATTTTCTGTCATGAGAGTATCTAATAACTGATTTACATTTGCCCAGGTGGGCACATGAGTGAAAAAGATTTTGCAGAACATTCTTTCCACTGCCTCAGGATTGTTTCATAAGTGAGGCATAGTGCACTGCCAGTTAAACAAATTTGAAGTTGCAAACAGGGTATGGGTAAAACCATTTCATGTTCCCCAGCAACCAGTAGAACCAGATAAGTTTTCAAAGAGGCTTGTAATATCAGGGGTGTCTCAGAAACATTCTCCCCCATGGAGTTAAGTAACCTAGTGGGGGTCCACAAAGGCAAGGACAAGGGCTGCTGTAATGTTGGGGGTGTTTGAAAAGCAGTCCCTGACCAAGTTTGCAAAAGGCTGGCTGGAGGCTGCACAGAGAAGGTGAGGCTGTCTGATTCCTCTGAAGATGAGGGACCATCACTCTGAGCTCCCCCTTGATTGTCCTCTGTCCCTGAACTGTCCCTAACCTGCTTTTGAATCCTTGCACTCCATCAGACGGGGAAGAACAGGAACAAAATTGTCCTCCTCCTGGTGCGGCTCTGGTGCATATGGTGGGGGATTTTTTTTACAAGAGCTCTCCATACAAACAGCTTCAAAAGCTACCCGTTCCTCCATGGGTTTATAATTATACCATACAAACAAGTAATCCATTTGTTCCGGCCTAAGATCAACCAAAACATCCCTTAAGGAGTTCATCCTATCTGTGGAAAAGGTTTCACCCTCCGGCCAGTCTCTAGTCAGGGGCAAATGAAAGGTAAATGATGGCCATTGGATCCAACACAGATTTCTCATCTTAAATTTAACTAGACCAGCTGTCTCAGAAATCTTTTTCCAATCTCTAAGTATCAGAGACAACGGGGCGTCCCCCGGGCACTTATTGCCAACTTGTTCCATTTTAATGAAGGGACTCTAACCCCTCTTCCCCGCGTCGAGGTAAAGGGACTCTAACCCCCACCTCGCCACGTCGAGCTCTCACTTACCTCTCCAGGGACTTGAATACCTGGACTGGGACTCAAACCCAGACAACTTGGATCCTGCGCAAACCTGAACTGGGACTCTAACCCAGACCTGGACTGGGACTCTAACCCAGACCTAAGTAGTCAGGGACTCTAACCCCGACAACCTGGACCCTACTCAACGGGTAGGTGGACATTGCTGGATTTCTACGAGCTTCAGCTGGTTCACAGAACACGCCTTATCGCCAACGCAGAGATCAGATCACCAGGCAAGGCTCCTCTAAACTGGAGGATGCGCGCTGCGTTGCCTCAGGGTCCGATCCCCCGCCGGAGAGTCAGACGGGTCCCAGCGGAGTCGCCAAAGATGTCAGGGACTCTACCCCAGACGGCAAAGTTCGTTGTCTGACCGCGAGAGAGACAGGCAATACCAGCAAGGTCCGATCAAAAGCTCTTTATTGACAACTGCACGCATCAATAGAGAGCAGCTCGTCTCCCGAGAGAACCAGCCCCCTCTTTACATCTTAGTATAAGCCTATATAGACAGTTCCGTCGCATCATAAATTATTCACTGGAGCAACCCACCCCCTTCTTCTAACAACTAGAAACTAGACACCTTTAGTATACATGCATGCCTAAAGTTAGAAATGTAGGGGAGTTAAAAACAAACAAAGAACAAAACCAGGGAGTGAAAACAAGGAGGCTGGGAAACTAGGGCTCTTATCAGTTCTTCGAAGAGCTGCCCGAACACAGCACATCTGGTACTATGCCGGGAATGCAGCTTCTCTTTTATCTTACTTTTTCCCAGCGCTTGTGAGACATGCTGCTGCTTCTCAGTGTTTTCCACTCAGTGATTACCCACAAACCTCTGTTAGCCTGACTTTGGTCAGGTTGGCATACCTGGTTTTGTCTCCTATATCTTTATTCAGGCCTAACAGTTTGGATCCCTGAATCTGCGATTGGGGCCCCCTGGGTTTAGGCCCCTGGAGCTAAGGTTCGGACGCTCACGGGTTGGGCCCCTGGAGCTGGTGTTGGGGCCCCCAGGGGTTGGGCCCCTGGAGCTATTGGTGGGGCCCCAGGGGTTAGCCCCCTGGAGCTACGGTTCGGGCGCTCAGGGGTTGGGCCCCTGGAGCTGGTGTTGTGGCCCTCAGGGTTTGGGCCACTGGAGCTGGTGTTGGGGCCCCAGGGGTTAGGCCCCTGGAGCTATGGTTCAGGCGCTCAGGGGCTGGGCCCCTGGAGCAATGGTTCGGGTACTCAGGGGTTGGGCCCCTGGAGCTGGTATTGGGGCCCCCAGTGGTTAGGCTCCTGGGGCTGGGGTTGGGGCCCCCAGGGGTTAGGCCCCTGGAACTATGGTTCGAGCGCTCAGGGTTTGGGCCCATGGAGCTGGGGTGGTGGCCCGCAGGGTTTAGGCCCCTGCAGTTATCGTTCGGGCGCTCAGTTGTTGGGCCCCTGGAGCTGGTGTTGGGGCCCCCAGGGGTTAAGCCCCTGGAGGTATTGTTCGGGCGCTCAGGGGTTGGGCCTCTGGAGCTGGTGTTGGGGCCCCCAGGGGCTGGGCCCCTGGAGCTGGTGTTGGGGCCGTCAGGGGTTGGGCCCCTGGAGCCATGGTTCGGGTGCTCTGCGGTTGGGCCCCTGGAGCTGGGGTTGAGGGCCCCGGGTTTGGGCCCCTGGAGCTGGGGTTGGGGCCCCCGGGGTTTAGGCCCCTGGAGCTAAGGTTCGGGCGCTCAGGGGTTGGGCCCCTGGAGCTGGTGCTAGGGCCCCCAGGGATTAGGCCCCTGGAGGTATTGTTCGGGCGCTCAGGGTTTGGGCCCTTGGAGCTGGTTTTGGGGCCCCCAGGGGTTAGGCCCCTGGAGCTATGGTTCAGGCGCTCAGGGGTTGGGCCTCTGGAGCTGGTGTTGGGGCCCCCAGGGGCTGGGCCCCTGGAGCTTCTGTTGGGGCCCCAGGGGTTAGCCCCCTGGAGCTATGGATCGGGCGCTCAGGGGTTGGGCCCCTGGAGCTGGTGTTGGGGCCCCCGGGGTTTAGGCCCCTGGAGCTAAGGTTCGGGCGCTCAGGGGTTGGGCCCCTGGAGCTGGTGCTGGGGCCCCCAGGGGTTAGGCCCCTGGAGGTATTCTTCGGGCGCTCAGGGTTTCGGCCCTTGGAGCTGGTTTTGGGGCCCCCAGGGGTTAGGCCCCTGGAGCTATGGTTCGGGCGCTCAGGGGTTGGGCCCCTGGAGCCGGAGTTGGGGCCCTCAGGGGTTGGGCCCCTGGAGCTGGTGTTGGGGCCCCAGGGGTTAGTCCCCTGGAGCTATGGATCGGGTGCTGAGGGGTTGGGCCCCTGGAGCTATGGTTCGGGCGCTCAGTGGTTGGGCCCCTGGAGCTGGGGTCGAGGGCCCCAGGGTTTGGACCCCTGGATCTCGGGTTGGGGCCCCTTTGGGTTAGGCCCCTGGAGCTATGGTTCGGGCGCTCATTGGTTGGGCCCCTGGTGCTGGTGTTGGGGACCCCAGGGGTTGGGCCCCTGGAGCTCGGGTTGGGGCCTCCAGGGGTTAGGCCCCTGGAGCTATAGTTCGGGCGCTCTGGTTTTGGGCCCTTGGAGCTGGGGTGGGGGCCCCCAAGGGTTAGGCCCCTGTAGCTATGGTTCGAGCGCTCAGGGGTTGGGGCCCTGGATCTGGTGTTGGGGCCCCCAGGGGTTAGACCCCTGGAAGTATTGTTCGGGCGCTCAGGGTTTGGGCCCCTGGAGCTTGTGTTTTGGCCCCCAGGGGTTAGGCCCCTGGAGCTATGGTTCCGGCGCTCAGGGGTTGGACCCCTGGAGCTGGTGTTGGGGCCCCCAGGGGTTGGACTCCTGGAGCTGGTGTTGGGACCCCAGGGGTTAGGCCCCTGGAGCTATGGTTCGGGCGCTTAGAGGCTGGGCCCCTGGAGCTATGGTTCGGGCGCTCAGTGGTTGGGCCCCTGGAGCTGGGGTCGAGGGCCCCATGGTTTGGATCCCTGAATCTGGTATTGGGGCCCCCTGGGTTTAGGCCCCTGGAGCTAAGGTTCGGACGCTCACGGGTTGGACCCCTGGAGCTGGTGTTGGGGCGCCCAAGGGTTGGGCCCCTGAAGCTGGGGTTGGGGCCCCTAGGGGTTAGGATCCTGGAGCTATGGTTCGGGCGCTCAGGGGTTGGGCCCCTGGAGCTGGTGTTGGGGCCCCCAGGGGTTAGGCCCCTGGAGCTGGTGTTGGGGCCTCAGTGGTTTGGCCCCTGGAGCTATGGTTCGGGCGCTCAGGGGTTGGGCCCCTGGAGCTATGGTTCGGGCGCTCAGGCGTTGGGACCCTGGTGCTGGTGTTGGGGCCCCCAGGGGTTGGGCCCCTGGAGCTGGGGTTGGGGCCCCCAGGGTTTAGGCCCCTGGAGCTATAGTTCGGGCGCTCAGGTTTTGGGCCCTTGGAGCTGGGGTGGGGGCCCCCAGGGGTTAGGCCCGTGTAGCTATGGTTCGAGCGCTCAGGGGTTGAGGCCCTGGAGCTGGTGTTGGGGCCGCCAGGGGTTAGGCCGCTGGAGGTATTGTTCGGGCGCTCAGGGGTTGGGCCCCTGGAGCTGGTGTTGGGGCCCCGAGGGGTTAGGCCCCTGGAGCTATGGTTCGGGCGCTCAGGGGTTGGGCCCCTGGAGCTGGTGTTGGCGCCCCCTGGGGTTGGGCCCCTGGAGATACTGTTGGGGCCCCAGGGGTTAGCCCCCTGGAGCTACGGTTCGGCTGCTCAGGGGTTGGGCCCCTGGAGCTGGTGTTGGGGCCCCCAGGAGTTGGGCCCCTGGAGCTGGTGTTGGGGCCCCAGGGGTTAGGCCCCTGGAGCTATGGTTCAGGCGCTTAGGGGTTGGGCCCCTGGAGTAATGGTTCGGGCACTCAGGGGTTGGGCCCCTGGAGCTGGTGTTGGGGCCCCCAGTGGTTGGGATCCTGGGGCTGGGGTTGGGGCCCCCAGGGGTTAGGCCCCTGGAACTATGGTTCGAGCGATCAGGGTTTGGGCCCTTGGAGCTGGGGTGGGGGCCCCCAGGGTTTAGGCCCCTGCAGTTATCGATCGGGCGCTCAGTTGTTGGGCCCCTGGAGCTGGTGTTGGGGCCCACAGGGGTTAAGCCCCTGGAGGTATTTTTTGGGCGCTCAGGGGTTGGGCCCCTGGAGCTGGTGTTGGGGCCACGAGGGGTTAGGCCTCTGGAGCTATGGTTCGGGCGCTCAGGGGTTGGACCCCTGGAGCTCGTGTTGGGGCCCCCAGGGGTTAGACCCCTGGAGCTATGGTTCGGGCGCTCAGGGGTTGATCCCCTGGAGCTGGTGTTGGGGCCCCCAGGGGTTCTGCCCCTGGAGCTGGTGTTGGAGCCCCCGGGGGTTTGGCCCCTGGAGCTATGGTTCGGGCGCTCAGGGGTTGGGCCCCTGGAACTGGTGTTGGGGCCCCCAGGGGTTGGGCCCCTGGAGCTGGGGTTGGGGCCCTCAGGTGTTAGGTCCCTGGAGCTATGGTTCGAGCTCTTAGGGGTTGGGCCCCTGGAGCTGATGTTGGGTCCCCCAGGGGTTGGGCCCCTGGAGCTGGTTTTGGAGCCCCAAGGGTTAGGCCCCTGGAGCTAGGGTTCGGGCGCTCAGAGGTTGGTCCCCTGGAACTATGGTTCGGGCGCTCAGGGTTGGGCCCCGGCAGCTGGGGTCGAGGGCCCCAGGTGTTGGGCCCCTGGAGCTGGGGTTGGGGTCCCCGGGGGTTAGGCCCCTGGAGCTATGGTTCGGGCGCTCAGGGGTTGGGCCCCTGGAGCTGGTGTTGGGGCCCCCAGGGGTTGGGCCCCTGGAGCTGGGGTTGGGGCTCCTAGGGGTTAGGCCCCTGGAGCTAAGGTTCGGGCGCTCTGGTGTTCGGCCCCTGGAGCTAGAGTTCAGGCCCCCAGGGGTTGGGCCCCTTTAGCTGGTGTTGGGGCCCCATGGGTTAGGCCCCTTGAGCTATGGTTTAGACGCACAGAGATTGGGTCCCTGGAGCTGGGGTTGGGGCCCCCAGGGGTTAGGCCCCTGGAGCTATGGTTCGGGCACTCAGGGTTTGGGCCCGTGGAGCTCGTATTGGGGCCCCCAGAGGTTAGGCCCCTGGAGGTATTGTTCGGGCGCTAAGGGGTTGGGCCCCTTGAACTGGTGTTGGGGCCCCCAGGGGTTGGACCCCTGGAGCTGGGGTTGGGACCCTGGGGGTTAGGCCCCTGGAGCTATGGTTCGGGCGCTCCGGAGTTGGGCCCCTGGAGCTGGTGTTGGGGCCCCAGGGGTTAGATCCCGGAGCTATGGTTCGGGCGCTCAGGGGTTGAGCCCCTGGAGCTGGGGTCGAGGGCCTCAGGGGTTGGGCCCCTGGAGCTGGGGTTGGGGCCCCTAGGGGTTAGGCCCCTGGAGCTATGGTTCGGGCGCTCCGGAGTTGGGCCCCTGGAGCTGGTGTTGGGGCGCCCAGGGGTTAGGCCCCTGGAGCTATGGTTCGGGCGCTCAGGGGTTGGGCCCTTGGAGCTGGTGTTGAGGCCAACAGAGGTTAGGCCCCTGGAGCTATGGTTCGGGCGCTCAGGGGTTGGGCCCCTGGAGCTGGTGTTGGGCCCCCCAGGGATTGGGCCCCTGGAGCTATGTTTCGGGCGCTCTGGTGTTGGGCCCCTGGAGCTCGTGTTGGGGTCTCCAGGGGTTGGGCTCCTGGAGCTGGTGTTGAGGCCCGCAGGGGTTAGGCCCCTGGAGCTATGGTTCGGGCGCTCAGGGATTGGGCCCCTGGAGCTGGTGTTGCGTCCCCCAGGGGTTAGGCCCCTGGAGGTATTGTTCGGGCGCTCAGGTGTTGGGCCCTTGGAGCTGGTGTTGGGGCCCCCAGGGGTTAGGCCCCTGGAACTATGGTTCGGGCGCTCAGGGGTTGGGCCCCTGGAGCTGGTGTTGGGGCCCCCAGGGGTTGGGCCCCTGGAGCTGGTGTTGGGGCCCCCGGGGGTTAGGCCCCTGGAGTTATGGTTTTGGCGCTCAGGGGTTGGGCCCCTGGAACTGGTGTTCGGGCCCCCAGGCTTTGGGCCCCTGGAGCTGGGGTTGGGGCCCCCAGGGGTTAGGCCCCTGGAGCTAGGGTTCGGGCGCTAAAGCTTTGGGCCCCTGGAGCTATAGTTCGAGCGCTCAGTGGTTGGGCCCCTGGAGCTGGGGTCGAGGGCCCCAGGGGTTGGGCCCTTGTAGCTGTGGTTGGACCCCCGGGGGTTAGGCCCCTGGAGCTATGGTTCGGGCGCTCAGGGGTTGGGCCCCTGGAGCTGGGGTCGAGGGCCCCAGGGGTTGGGCCCCTGGAGCTGGGGTTGGGGCCCCCGGGGGTTAGGCCCCTGGAGCTATGGTACAGGCGCTCAGGGGTTGGGCCCCTGGGGCTGGTGTTGGGGCCCCCAGGGGTTGGGCCCCCGGAGCTGGTGTTGGGGCCCCAGGGGTTAGGCCATTTGAGCTATGGTTCAGGAGCTCAGGGTTTGGGCCCCTGGAGCTATGGTTCGGGCGCTCAGGGGTTGAGCCCCTGGAGCTATGGTTCGGGCGCTCAGGGTTTGGGGCCCTGGAGCTGGTGTTGGGGCCCCCAGGGGTTAGGCACCTGGAGGTATTGTTTTGGCGCTCAGGCGTTGGGCCCTTGGAGCTGGTGTTCGGGCCCCCAGGGGTTAGGCCCCTGGAGCTATGGTTCGGGCGCTCAGGGGTTGAGCCCCTGGAGCTGGTGTTGGGGCCTCTGACCGAAAGTCACCCCCTGCCCTCCCATCCCCCACGAAGACACTCCCCACTCCATCACAGTAATGCATAGTGCATTTCCTGTATGAAGGAAGAGTGAATCCGTGTGGCCACATAGGGTAATGCACAGAGCATTTCCTGCATGGAGCTATCGTTCGGGAGCTCTGGGGTTGGGCCCCTGGAGCTGGTGTTGGGGCTCCCAGGGTTTGAGCCCCAGGAGCTGGTATTGGGGCGCCAGGGGTTTGGCCCCTGGCGCTATGGTTCGGGCGCTCAGGGTTTGGGCCCTTTTAGCTGGAGTGGGGGCCCCCAGGTCTTAGGCCCCTGGAGCTATGGTTCGGGCACTCAGGGGTTGGGCCCGTGGAGCTGGTGTTGGGGCCCCCAGGGGTTAGGCCCCTGGAGGTTTTCTTCGGGCGCTCAGGGGTTGGGCCCTTGGAGCTGGTGATGGGGCCCCCAAGGGATTAGGCCTCTGGAGCTATGGTTCGGGCGCTCAGGGGTTGGGACCCTGGAGCTGGTGATGGGGCCCCCAGGGGTTGGGCCCCTGGAGCTGGTGTTGGAGCCCCAGGGGTGAGGCCCCAGCAGCTATGGTCCCCAACACCAGCTCCAGGGGCTCAACCCCTGATCGCCCGAAGAATAGCTGCAGGGGCCTAACCCTAGGGTCCCCAACCCCAGCTCCAGGGGCCCAACCCCTGGGGGCCCGAACACCAGTTCCAGGGGTTGGGCCCCTGGAGCTGGTGTTTTGGCCCCCAGGGGTTGGGCTCCTGGAGCTATGGTTAGGGCGCTCTGGGGGTTCGGACCCTGCCCCTGAGCGCCCGAACCCTAGCTCCAGGGACCTAACCCCTGGGGGCCCCAACACCAGCTCCAAGGGCCCAACCCCTGAGCGCCCGAACCATAGCTCCAGGGGTCTAACCCCTAGGGGCCCCCAGCCCAGCTCCAACGGCCCAACCCCTGAGCGCCCGAACCATAGCTCCAGGGGCCTAAAACCCGCGGGCCCCAACCCCAGCTCCAGGGGCCCAACCCCTGGGGTCCTCGACCCCAGCTCCAGAGGACCACCCCCTGAGCGCCCGAAACATAGCTCCAGGGGCCCAACCCCTGACGGCCCCAACACCAGCTCCAGGGGCCCATCCCCTGAGCGCCCGAACCATAGCTCCAGGGGCCTAACCCCTGGGGGCCCCAACCCCAGCCCCAGGAGCCCAATCCCTGGGGGCCCCAACACCAGCTCCAGGGGCCCGACCCCTGAGCGCCCGAATCATAGCTCCAGGGGCCCAACCCCTGAGCGCCTGAATCATAGCTCTAGGGGCCTAACCCCTGGGGGCCCCAACACCAGCTCCAGGGGCTCAACCCCTGAGCGCCTGAACCATAGCTCCAGGGGCCTAACCCCTGGGGCCGCAACCCCAGATCCAGGGGCTGAACCCCTGGGGGCCCCTACACCAGCTCCAGGGGCCCAACCCCTGAGCGCCCGAACCATAGCTCCAGGGGCCTAACACCTGGGGTCCCCACCCCAGCTCAAAGGGCCCAGCCCCTTAGCGCCCGAACCATAGCTCCAGGGACCTAACCCCCGGGGGCTCCAACTGCAGCTCCAGGGTCCCAACCCCTGGGGGCCCCAACCCCAGCCCCAGGAGCCCAGCCCCTGGGGGCCCCAACACCAGCTCCAGGGGCCCGACCCCTGAGCGCCCGAATCATAGCTCCAGGGGCCTAACCCCTGGGGGCCCCAACACCAGCTCCAGGGGCCCAACCCCTGAGCGCCTGAATCATAGCTCCAGGGGCCTAACCCCTGGGGGCCCCAACACCAGCTCCAGGGGCCCAACCCCTGAGCGCCCGAACCATAGCTCTAGGGGCCTAACCCGTGGTGCCCCAACCCCACATCCAGGGGCCCAACCCTTGGGGGCCCCAACACCAGCTCCAGGGGCCCAACCCCTGAGCGCCCGAACCATAGCTCCAGGGGCCTAACACCTGGCAGCCCCCACCTAGCTCCAAGAGCCCACCCCTGAGCGCCCGAACCATAGCTCCAGGGGCCTAATCCCCGGGGGCCCCAACCCCAGCTCCAGGGTCCCAACCCCTGGGGGCCCAAACACCAGCTCCAGGGGCCCAACCCCTGAGCGCCCGAACCATAGCTCCAGTGGCCTAACCCCCGTGGGCCCCAACCACAGCTTCAGGGGCCTAACCCCTGCGGGCCCCAACACCAGCTCCAGGAGGCCAACCCCTGGGGGCCCCAAGACCAGCTCCAGGGTCCGAACCCCAGAGCGCCCTAACCATCGCTCCAGGGGCCTAATCCCTGGGGGCCAAATCACCAGCTCCAAGGGCCCAACCCCTGAGCGCCCGGACAATACCTCCAAGGGCTTAACCCCTGGGAGCCCCAACACCAGCTCCATGGGCCCAACCCCTGAGTGCCCGAACCATAACTCCAGGGGCCTAACCCCTGGGGGGCCCCACTCCAGCTCCTACGGCCCAACCCCTGATCGCCCGAACCATAGCGCCAGGAGCCTAACCCCTGGGGCCCCAACACCAGCTCCAGGGGCCCAATCCCAGAGCTCCCGAACCATAGCTCCATGCAGGAAATGCTCTGTGTATTACCCTGCATGACCACATGGTGACACTGTTGCTCCATGCGGGGAAATGCTCTGTGTATTACCCTGTGTGGCTACATGGTGTCACTCTTGCTCTATGCAGGAAATGCTCTGGGCGTTACCCTGCATGGCCACACAGTGTTACTGTTGCTCCAAGCCTGAAATGCTCTGGGCATTACTGTGATGGAGTGGGGACTCTCTGTGTGGGGAATGGGAGAGAAGGGGGTGACTTTAGGTCAGGGGCCCCAACACCAGCTCCAAGGGCCCAACGCCTGAGCGCCCGACCAATACCTCCAGGTGCCTAACCCCTGGGGGCCCGAACCCCAGCTCCAGGGGCCCAACCCCTGGGGCCCTCGACCCCAGCTCCAGGGGCCCAACCACTGAGCGCCCGAACCATAGCTCCAGGGGCCCAACCCCTGAGCGCCCGAACCCTAGCTGCAGGGGCCTAACCCCTGGGGCCCCAGCACCAGGTCCAGGGGCCCAGCCCCTGGGGTCCCAACACCAGCTCCAGGAGCCCAACCCCTGAGCGCCCGAGCCATAGCTCCAGGGGCCTAACCCCTGAGGGCTCCTACCCCAGCTCCAGGGGCCGAACCCCCGGGGGCCCCAACCCCAGCTCCAGGGTCCAAACCCCTGGGGCTCTCGACCCCAGCTCCAGGGGCCCAACCCCTGAGCTCCCGAACCATAGCTCCAGGGGCCCAACCCCTGAGCGCCTGAACCATAGCTCCAGGGGCCTAACCCCTGGGGCCCATAACCAACTCCAGGGGCCCATCCCTTTGCGGCCCCAACACCAGCTCCAGGGGCCCAACCCCTGAGCGCCTGAACCAAAGCTCCAGGGGCCTAACCCCTGGGGGCCCCAACCCCAGCTCCAGGGTCCCAACCCCTGAGCGCCCGAACCGTAGCTCCAGGGGCCTAATCCCTTGGAGGCCCGTCACCAGCTCCAAGGGCCCAACCCCTGAGCGCCCGAACAATACCTCCAGGGGCCTAACCCCTGGGGGCCCCAACACCAGCTCCACAGGCCCAACCCCTGAGTGCCCGAACCATAGCTCCAGGGGCCTAACCCCTGGGGGCCTCCAACACCAGCTCCAGGGGCCCAACCCCTGGGAGCCCCAACACCAGCTCCAGGGGCCCAACCCCAGAGCTCCCGAACTATAGCACCATGCAGGAAATGCTCTGTGCATTACTCTGCGTGACCACATGGTGTCACTGTTGCTCCATGCGGGGAAATGCTCTGTGTATTACCCTGTGTGGCTACATGGTGTCACTGTTGCTCCATGCAGGGAAATGCTCTGTGCATTACCCTATGTGTCCACACGGTGTCACTCTTGCTCTATGCAGGAAATGCTCTGGGCGTTACCCTGCATAGCCACACAGTGTTACTGATGCTCCATGCGTGAAATGCTCTGGGCATTACTGTAATGGAGTGGGGACTGTCTGTGTGGGGGATGGGAGAGCAGGGGGTGACTTTAGGTCAGGGTCCCCAACACCAGCTCCAAGGGCCCAACCCCTGAGCGCCCGAACAATACCTCCAGGTGCCTAACCCCTGGGGGCCCCAACACCAGCTCCAGGGGCCCAACCCCTGAGCGCCCGAACCATAGCTCCAGGGGCCCAACCCCTGAGCGCCCGAACCATAGCTCCAGGGGTCCAACCCCTGAGCGCCTGAACCATAGCTCAAATGGCCTAACCCCTGGGGCCACAACCCCAGCTCCAGGGGCCCAACCCCTGGGGGCCCCAACACCAACTCCAGGGGCTCAACCCCTGAGCGCCCGAACCATAGCTCCAGGGGCCCAACCCCTGAGCGCCCGAACCATAGCTCCAGGGGTCCAACCCCTGAGCGCCTGAACCATAGCTCAAATGGCCTAACCCCTGGGGCCCCAACCCCAGCTCCAGGGGCCCAACCCCTGGGGGCCCCAACACCAGCTCCAGGGGCCCGACCCCTGAGCGCCCGAAGCATAGCTCCAGGGGCCCAACCCCTGAGCGCCTGAATCATAGCTCCAGGGGCCTAACCCCTGGGGGCCCCAACACCAGCTCCAGAGGCCCAACCCCTGAGCGCCCGAACCATAGCTCCAGGGGCCTAACCCCTGGGGCCCCAACCCCAGATCCAGGTGCCCAACCCCTGGGGTCCCCAACACCAGCTCCAGGGGCCCAACCCCTGAGCGCTCGAACCATAGCTCCAGGGGCCTAACACCTGGGGGCCCCCACCCCAGCTCCAAGGGCCCAACCCCTGAGAGCCCGAACCATAGCTCCAGGGGCCTAACCCCCGGGGGCCCCAACCCCAGCTCCAGGGTCCCAACCCCTGGGGGCCCAAACACCAGCTCCAGGGGCCCAACCCCTGAGCTCCCGAACCATAATGTTAGGTAAATAAAGCAAGTCCTCACTCACCTCTCCAGCACCCGAGTTCGTGCGGAGTTGGTATGGGGCACACAAATCTGTCAGAGACCAGACACCAATGCGTTGATCAACGGGCTCACACTATCCTTAGCTCTAAAAGCTTTAGATTAAGTGTGGCCCCTTTATTAGGGGTGAGCATCAATATTTATACACAGAAGTAAACAAAGTGATTAACAAAAGATAATGGTCATGCATAATCAATCAAGATTTTACAGGAAAAGCAAGTTAACAAGTAAATGCATAGAGATAAAGGCTAATGGCTATTTGAGAAAGGGGGTGTCATGAGTAGTTTGCAGGTCAGTGCTTTGTTCAAAAGGGTTCAGGAAGGATTATGCAGAGACAGCTAGTCTGGGTGTGTTTTGGCTCCCCAAAGTTCACCAAAATTTAGACCCAACATTCCTCCATTTGTAGCTTTGGGATAACTATTAATCAAAAAGCTACACCCTATTTCAAGATCTCAAGGGCCGCTTGGCAATTTCAGCCTGGGCCAATTCGAAGAGAGTAAGACTTTTAGCTGAAGTGGGAAAAGAATAAACTGACTTACATGAGTTTATGAGGGAGGGGACACACTGAATACAGCAACACAGTATTATAAGGACTACTATGGCCCCAACAACACCCACCAAGAGTTTTTTAACCCACCCAAATCCGGGCAGCCAATTCCATAAGGCTCCCCACCAATCATAAGGTGGCTGGCCAGAGGAGTAGTTTTTAGCCATTTCCCTTAGGTGTTTGGTACGTTGAAAAGTGTCAGAGTAGGTGTCATTTACAAAAACACAGCATTCTTCATTTATGAGGGCGCAAGTTCCTCCCTGGGCTGCTAACATTATGTCTAAAGCCATTCTGTTTTGCAAAGCTAACTGGCGCAGCTGGGACATTTCCCCGGCCTGATTTTCAAATAGGGTTGCAGTTTCATTGGTCAAAGATTCTAATAGTCCCTGTAGACGGATGATAGCACCCTTCAAGCTAGTGTGACCAGCCCACCGCTGCCAGGACAAACCATCACGGAGATTAACATCTCTGTCAGTTTCACGGATGTTACGAACGTGGGGAAAATGAGGGGGAGTGAGGGAGATGCGAGAAGGCGGTGCTAGCCATGCCAAATAACATGACCCTGCCCAATCAGGGGAGAGAAAATAATAAGCTTTGGGCCCGCACACCCAGTATGTTCCATATAATGCGTTTTGGGTATTCCATTTCTCAAAGTAGGAGGTAACCCACCACCCGTTGTACCACTGTTCCCCTGGTAACGCAGAGGGGTCGTTGTGTGAACTGCAGAGGCACAATTTGGTAGTGTTGTTCTCAAAGGGCAGTGTAGTACTGCTTGAGCAGTTGTAGAAGGCAATTGTGTATCCTTTAACAATTAGTTGGACACCCTTGAGATCTGAGCAGGGCTTTTTAAAAACTGACTCTGAAAACCTGCCCCTCCATGAAAAAGTTGAAAAAGTTGGATCGGGGTGAGGGATCCACATATGGGATAAGTGGGATGTGCAAGGCTTGAAGCCAAGATTTTTACTAAAGGCGGTGCCATTAAAATATATGTTGCATTTACTTGTTCCCACAAAAGTTGACCCTTTTCCTTTAACAAAACACAGTGATCCTGTTTGGTTGGTTACCCTGAGATATTTGTTAATTGGCACTCCTGTTTTGTCCCATGTAAGATTGGGTTGGACTGGATCTTTTATTCTAGTCGGTGGCATCCAAGTCATATTAGCAGTGGTTAGGGGAATGGGTGTGAAGGGGAGTCCCTGTGCTGCATTTACTGGAAATTGAGTACATACCCAGCAATTACTTCTATTTCCTAAAATACGAGTTTTAACCTCGTGGGAATATCTAATAAAAGCATTATCTTCATAAGCAGAAAATAAACTAAAAAAGCATAAAAAAAACCATACAGTTGTCAGAATAAAGGGTCCTCTCATTTTTTTCGAGTCAATTTAAGTCTAATGTCTGAGAGAGGTAAGCTGGTCCACTGGTCGGAGGCAGTGTCCTCAGTGGTGACAAGAGCCGCTGGTCCGTCACTGTGGTCCACTACGGCTGGCTTGACGTGGGAGTGGTGGATCCAAGATTTGCGTCCTTCCAGGAACACTGCAGTCTGGGTTGTCAAAAGAACCTGGTGGGGTCCAGTAAACCTTGGCTGGAGGGTGTCGTCACGAACGAACTTTTTGGCCCAGACGAAGTCCCCTGGTTGGAACGGGTGGATCTGTTCCTCCAGCGGCACGGTCTGGGAAAACTGCGAGGCTTTCCAAAGGGTACGGAGGCGAACCTGTAGGGAGAGAAACTGACACGCGGTCATATGATCCCCTCCCAATAGTGAAACATCAGTACGTGGTAGCGCCCCGCCTTTGAAAGGGGGGTGTCCATAGAGCAGTTCAAAGGGGGATAATCCCAATGCGCGGGTTGGGCGAGTATGAAGGTGAAACAGGACCCAAGGAAGTACCTGAGGCCACTTTAATCCTGTTTCCTGACAGTATTTAGCCAATGTAAACTTAAGTTCCCTATTCATACGCTCAACTTTCCCGCTAGACTGGGGGTGGTAGGGTGTATGAAAGGAGTGTGAAATGCCCAGTCCTTGTTCTAAACGGCCAAGGACATGACCAGTAAAGTGAGGTCCGCGATCTGAGTCGAGCACAAGAGGGATGCCAAAACGGGGTACAATGTCTCTAAGGAGAATCTTCGCCACTGTGGCAGCAGTACAATTAGCAGTAGGAAAAGCTTCGACCCAGGAAGTCAGAGGGCAAACCAAAACAAGGAGGTGCTTTTTCCCAAAAGCCTTTGGCATATCTGCAAAGTCAATTTGAAGATGTTGAAATGGAGCAGCAGGCGGAGGTCTTCCACCCTTAATTTTGTTAAGAGGCGGAGCAGGTCCATTACGCTGACATGTGCTGCATGCTTTCACTATTGATAGGCAATAGGGTTGAATGCCTGGAGCATACCAAAAGCGAGCGATGGTGTCCACGAGGGCGTGCGTGCCGTAGTGACCCCCTTTATCATGGTGCCAGCGAACTGCCACGGGGTATGTGGAGCGAGGGAGGCAGGCTCGGCCATCTGGCATAAGCCAGGTCCCTTTGACCAGAGTGGCCCCGAGGCTCTCCCACGATTGTAGTTCAGCAGCGGGTACTGGTACGGGGTGCGGTGGAGTAAAGGAGGAGGCTGCAATAGCCAAGGTGGGCATGGCTAAAGGTAAGGTGGCAGCCTTCTTGGCGGAGGCGTCAGCCAGGGCATTCCCACGGGTAACGGGGCTACTATCTTTAGTATGGGCCCGGCAGTGAACTACAGCCAGGACAGAGGGTTTTTGGAGGGCGTCCAAAAGCTTGTGGATGAGGGGGAGGTGCTGAATGGGTTTACCGGCAGCTGTCTGGAAACCTCAAAACTTCCAGAGGTGGATATGACAATGCACAACTCCAAAAGCATATTTGCTATCAGTAAAAATGGTAACGGTCTTACCAGCGGCCAACTGGCAAGCTCGGGCCAGGGCATAGAGTTCAGCGGCTTGGGCTCCCCAGTTGCCTGGCAGTGAGGCGGCCTCTTGAATGTCCCATTCAGAGGTGACAGCATAACCAGTGAAACGCTTGCCATCAACATAGAAGGAGCTTCCGTCCGAGAAGAGGATGCAATCGGGATTGTCCAGTGGCACGTCAAACAGGTTGTCTCTTATCTGTAAGATGCTGTAAACTACTTCCACACAGTCGTGCTGATCCTGGAGGACTGGCAGGTCAGGAAGCAAGGTAGCTGGATTAAGGGGTCCACACCTTTCAAAAATTAGGTTAGTGTCTTCTAAGAGTTCGGCCTCTAGCTGTTGCTGACGATGGGCCGAAAAGACTTGGGTTGTGCCCCTACGCAGAAGGGCTGACAAGGCAGGAGAGGTCCAAACCGTGGTAAAATGACCCAGGGTTAGGCTCTTTGCCTTTTGTGATCAGCAGGGCAGCTGCTGCCAGAGTCCGGGTGCAGGATGGGGTTCCCTGAGCGACAGGGTCGATTTGCTGAGAGTAAAAAGCAAGCGGGAAATGGTGGGGCCCGCTCAGCTGGGTAAGGACACCACTAGCAATTCCGCCCCTTTCGTGGACAAAAAGGTGAAAGGGTTTGCTGTAATTGGAGGGGCGGAGAGACATGGAGGAGGCCACACTGTCCTTGAGTAACTGAAAGGCTTGAATAGTGTCCGGGGACCACTGCAAAGGGTCAGGAGCAAGGTTAGCAGTGAGTCGGTGGAGCGGTTTGCTTAACTCCCCGCAGGACGGCAACCAGGGGCGACAGAAGCCAATTAATCCTAAGAAACCTCGAAGTTGTTTCTTGGTGTTCGGTAGAGGGCAGTTTTGAATAGTCTTTATGCGGGCTGGGTCCATCTGTCTTCCCTCTGGGGTTAACAGGAAGCCCAGATATCGGACCTTCTGTGAGACCCACTGAATCTTTTTAGGGTCTACCTTGTGGCCTCTGGTGTGTAGGTATAATAAAAGTGCCTTACCATCGATGCGGAGGGCAGCTTCTTCGCGATTACCTAATAGGATGTCATCTACGTATAGGACCAATGTGGATCCCTGCGGACTGGTGAAACCTTCCAAGTCGTGGCGGAGGCACTGGCTGAAAATCGTGGGGCTGTCTCTGTAGCCTTGAGGAAGTCGTTGCCAGACATAACTTTGTCCCTCCCAGGTGAAACCAAAGAGATACTGAGAGTCTGGGTGCACAGGAATGCTGAAAAAAGCTGATTTTAAGTCAATAACAGTGAACCACTCAGCATCCCAGGGGATTTGGCTGATGATAGTAGCTGGGTCAGGAACTACTGCATGAAGAGGGACCACATATTGATTAACAACTCGTAGATCCTGTACAAAGCGCCAACGAACAGGGTCTCCGTCCTTTTTAGGAGGCTTTTTGACAGGCAGTATAGGGGTGTTACAGGGAGTGCGCTGAGGGCGGACTAGCTTTTGTGCAATGAATCCCTCGATAATGGGGCGGATGCCCTCCCGGGCTTCCAGCGACAGGGGGTATTGAGGGACTGACGGGGGGGTTAAGGAAGGCTTCACCTGAATCCTTACGGGCTCTGCCGAAAGGAGCAGGCCAACATCAGTGTCAGAAATTCCCCAGAGGGTTGAAGGCAAGTCAGTGAGGTCAGGGGAGAGAGAGGGGGGTGTTTCCCAATTACCCTGAGTAGGGGCCGAATCTCCTAACACTGTCATCAATAATCCTACCCCTTCAGGAGTGCAGGTTAAAGTAGCCTCAAGCTTACAGAGTAAATCCCGGCCCATCAAAGGGATCGGACAAGCTGGGGGAAAAAGAAAACGGTGAGGAAAACATTTATCAGCATAAATAACATTCAAAGGCAAAGTGAGTTCCAGAGACTGTGGGTTGCCCTCCACCCCAGTCGCAGTTTTAACCTCAGAGGATAGCCAGGGAGAGGGGGCATGATTTAAAAGAGAGAAAGTAGCCCCAGTATCAATGAGGAAAGAGACAGGCAGTCCCTGGACTGAAAGGGTTAAACGAGGCTCTTTGCTGGGAGGGGAGAAAGTGAGAAAGGAGCCGGATAAAGACATTAAGGAAATAAGACCATCACATTGTTTGCCTTCGCCCCCGGGGTACCGTCATTGAGGAGGCTGAGTTTGCTGCGGCTGCTGCTGTTTCCCGTAGTTGATCCAGGCCTGGGGAATGGGCTGAGCTGGTGGTGCAGGGGTGTATTCCTCACTTGTGTAAGCATCTGCGGATGCAACCAGACCCTCTGGGCGTCCCCAGGGGCATTCACGTTTAAAGTGACCGGGCTGTCTGCACTGAAAACAATTTCCTGATGGCTGGGGTCGCCAGGACCCTCTTCCCCGAGCACCCTGGAATCCCCTGCCACGGCCACGGCCTTTGCCTCGAACACCGCCGTGAAAAGCTAAAGCCATCAGCTTATATTCTTCCTTTTTCTCTTTCTTTTTACTACTTTCCCTTTCTTTTTCCCAGGCAAAATCAGCTACGTCCAACACTGAAGTGACTGACTCACCTCCCCAACCAGGGCGAAACTTTAAGAAGTAATCCCTTACAGGGGGCACCGACTGATTCACAAAAAACGAAATAAGAGTAGGGTGGTCTGCTTCTCTCTCAGGATCCATCTGAGTGAACATTCGGGCCCCCTCCAATAGCCTCGACCAGAACTTTCTGGGCGGCTCATCAGATTCCTGCCGAATCTGCATGAACTTAGCCTGATTAGGCGAGCGGCGAGCCATTTCCTTGAGTCTCTCTAACAATCGCTCTCGATCTGTTCGCAGCTGAGTCAGCCTTGGCTGAGTCCAGTCTAGGGGATTCCAGCCAGCGGCCAGATCCCGCCTATCCATCCAAGTAAGATTAACTGCATTGCTATCTCCCCATGTCCTTTCTGCCGTCCACAATCTACTACGTTCCTCTCCGGTCAAAACTCTACTTAACAACTGATCCACATCCGTATAAGTAGGATTATAACTTAAAAACAATCTTTCTAGAAGTTCTATGATCTTTCGGGGATTTTCCCCAAAAGACCCTGACAACCGTCCCCACTCTTTCAAATCCCATTCTAGCCATCCTTTATATTCCACAATATTAGCATGTTGTAACCGTCCATCATTGCCCATATAAGGTTGATCGTGCACCTGTAAAGGCATCTCTCTAACTATACTTTTATTACTTGCAAGAGATTTGACGGGGACATCCTCTGGGCTATCCTCAGGGGGGGGGGCATGCACCCTGCTGTATCTGCTTGGACATTAGCCTAGTAACTACTCCTCCCGAGGTTTGCCCCTTCATTTCCTCCTCATCCTTCTGCAGAAATTCCAATCTGGGATCCTGCAGATTCCCCTCTGCTACATGGAGAGAGTCCCCCTGCGGAGGAATAGGGGCAGGTGCAGAGGGGACCAGCTGACGAGTCAAAACACGCCGTGGTCTACACCCTTCATCGAAATAACCTGGAGGGGGTTCACTCTCGGGAGAGTACCTGACTGCCATAATTTTTAAAGATTTCCACAGCTCTGCTGCTGTGTCCCAACAAAACCAGTAACATAACTGTCCCGGATGGTCTTTTTCGATCTGGCTCTTTACTCCTCTTAAGGCAGCCTGTTCGAAAGAGCCATACGAAGGCCACTTCATCTCCGGGTCGGCCAATACCGCGGTATACCCAGTCCAATTCCTTACACATAGTGTGTACAACTTCTTCCTAGACATTCCTGTCTGTACTGGGAGTTTCCCTTCGTTCCATAACTTATTTACAATCCCCAACGGACTCTCAAGAGGCACGCTAGTCCCTTGACCCATGGTGTCTGACAGGAGCCCTCCAACTGGCGTTTACCCTGCTGTCCAATACACGACCCCTCAACATTGAATTGGCTGGGAGAAATCTCCTGTGGCGCCTTGCCAATTCATATATGAGTGGTCTGACCACTGGACAGAGGTACCGCACCAGAAGGTATCCTGGACGAGCCCCCAAATTGTTAGGTAAATAAAGCAAGTCCTCACTCACCTCTCCAGCACCCGAGTTCGTGCGGAGTTGGTATGGGGCACACAATTCTGTCAGAGACCAGACACCAATGCGTTGATCAACGGGCTCACACTATCCTTAGCTCTAAAAGCTTTAGAGTAAGTGTGGCCCCTTTATTAGGGGTGAGCATCAATATTTATACACAGAAGTAAACAAAGTGATTAACAAAAGATAATGATCATGCATAATCAATCAAGATTTTACAGGAAAAGCAAGTTAACAAGTAAATGCATAGAGATAAAGGCTAATGGCTATTTGAGAAAGGGGGTGTCATGAGTAGTTTGCAGGTCAGTGCTTTGTTCAAAAGGGTTCAGGAAGGATTATGCAGAGAGAGCCAGTCTGGGTGTGTTTTGGCTCCCCAAAGTTCACCAAAAGTTTAGACCCAACAATAGCTCCAGGGACCTAACTCCCGTGGGCCCCAACCACAGCTCCAGGGGCCTAACACCTGCGGGCCCCAACACCAGCACCAGGAGACCAACCCCTGGGGGCCCCAACACCAGCTCCAGGGTCCGAACCCCAGAGCGCCCTAACCATAGCTCCAGGGGCCCAACCCCTGGGGGCCAAAACACCAGCTCCAGCGGCCCAACCCCTGAGCGCCCGAACCATAGTTCCAGGGGCCCAACCCCTGAGCACCTGAACCATAGCTCAAATGGCCTAACTCCTGGGGCCCCAACCCCAGCTCCAGGGGCCTAACCCCCGGGGGACCCCAACCCCAGCTCCAGGGGCCCAACCCCTGGGGCCCTCGACCCCAGCTCCAGGGGCCCAACCACTGACCGCCCGAACCATAGCTCCAGGGGCCCAACCCCTGAGCGCCCGAACCCTAGCTCCAGGGACCTAACCCCTGGGGTCCAACACCAGCTCCAGGGGCCCAACCCCTGGGGGCCCCAACACCAGCTCCAGGGGCCCAACTCCTGAGCGCCTGAATGATAGCTCCAGGGGCCTAACCCCCGGGGGCCCCAACACCAGCTCCAGGGGCCCAACCCCTGGGGGCCCCAACACCAGCTCCAGGGGCCTAACCCCTGAGCGCCCGGACCATAGCTACAGGGGCTTAACCCCTGGGGGCCCAAATACCAGCTCCAAGGGCCTAACCCCTGAGCGCCCGAAGAATACCTCCAGGGGCCTAACCCCTGGGGGCCCCAACACCAGCTCCAGGGGCCCAACCCCTGAGCGCACGAACCATAGCTCCAGGCGCCTAACACCTGGGGGCCCCCACCCCAGCTCCAAAGCCCCAACCCCTGAGGGCCCGAACCATAGCTCCAGGGGCCTAACCCCCACGGGCCCAACCCCAGCTACAAGGGCCCAACCCCTGGGGCCCTCGACCCCAGCTCCAGGGGCCCAACCCCTCAGCGCCCGAATCATAGCTCCAGGGGCCCAACCCCTGACGGCCCCAACAACAGCTCCAGGGGCCCAACCCCTAAGCGCCCGAACCATAGCTCCAGGGGCCTAACCCCTGGGGCCCCAACACCAGCTCCAGGGGCCCAGCCCCTGGGGGCCCCAACACCAGCTCCAGGGGCAAAACCCCTGAGCGCCCGACCCATAGCTCCAGGGGCCTAACACCTGGGGGCCCCCACCCCAGCTCCAAGGGCCCAACCCCTGAGCGCCTGAACCATAGCTCCAGGGGCCTAACCCCTGAGGGTCCCAACACCAGCTCCATGGGCCCAACCCCTGGGGGGGCCAACACCAGCTCCAGGGTCCCAACCCCAGAGCGCCCGAACCATAGCTCCAGGGGCCTAAGCCCCGGGGGACAAAACCCCAGCTCCAGGGGCCCAACCACTGGGGCACTCGACCCCAGTTCCAGCGGCCCAACCCGAGCGCCCGAACCATAGCTCCAGGGCCTAACCCCTGGGGCCCCAACTCCAGCTCCAGGGGCCCAACCCCTGAGCGCCCGAACCAAGCTCCAAGGGCCTAACCCCCGGGGCCCCAACCCCCGCTCCAGGGGTCCAAACCCTGGGGGCCCCAACACCAGCTCCAGGGGCCCAACCCCAGAGCGCCCGAACCATAGCTCCAGAGGCCCAACCCCTGGGGGCCGAAATACCAACTCCAGGGTCCCAATCACTGATCGCCCGAACCATAGTTCCAGGGGCCTAACCCCTGGGGACCGAGCACCAGCTCCAGGGGCCGAACCCCTGGGGCCCCAACACAAGCTCCAGGGGCCCAACCCCTGAGTGCCCGAACCATAGCTCCAGGGGCCTAATCCCTGGGGGCCCCAACACCAGCTCCAGGGGCCCAACACCTGAGCGCCCAAACAATACCTCCAGGGGTCTAACCCCTGGGGGCCCCAACACCGGCTCCAGGAGCCCAACCCCTGAGCGCCCGAACCATAGCTCCAGGGGCCCAACCCATGAGCGTCCGAACCATAGCTCAAGGGGCCCAACCTCTGAGCGTCTGAACCATAGCTCAAGGGGCCTAACCCAAAGGGCACCAACACCAGCTAAAGGGGCCCAACCCCTCGGGGCCCGAACACCAGCTCCAGGGGCCGAACCCCTGAGTGCCCGAACCATAGCTCCAGGGGCCTAACCCCTAGGAGCCCCAACCCCAGCTCCAGGAGCCCAACCCCTGGGGGCCCCAACACCAGTTCCAAGGGCCCAACCCCTCAGCGCCCGAACCATAGCTCCAGGGGAAAAGCCCCCGGGGGCCCCAACACCAGCTCCAGAGGCCCAACCCCTGGGGGCCCCAACACCAGCTCCAGGGGATCAACCCCTGAGTGCCCGAACCATAGCTCCAGGGGCCTAACCCCTGGGGGCCCCAACACCAGATCCAAGGGCCCAACACCTGAGCGCCCGAACAATACCTCCAGGGGCCTAACCCCTGGGGGCCCCAACCCCAGCTCCAGGGGCCCAACCCCTGGGGGGGCCAACACCAGCTCCAGGGGCCCAACCCCTGAGCGGCCGAACCATAGCTCCAGGGGCCTAACCCCCGGGGGACCCAACCCCAGCTCCAGGGGCCCAACCCCTGAGGCACTCGACCCCAGCTCCAGCGGCCCAACCCCTCAGCGCCCGAACCATAACTCCAGGGGCCCAACCCCTGGGGGCCGAAACACCAGCTCCAGGGTCCCAATCACTGATCGCCCGAACCATAGCTCCAGGGGCCTAACCCCTGGGGACCGAGCACCAGCTCCAGGGGCCGAACCCCTGGGGCACCAACACAAGCTCCAGGGGCCCAACCCCTGAGTGCCCGAACCATAGCTCCAGGGGCCTAATCCCTGGGGGCCCCAACACCAGCTCCAGGGGCCCAACACCTGAGCGCCCGAACAATACCTCCAGGGGTCTAACCCCTGGGGGCCCCAACACCGGCTCCAGGAGCCCAACCCCTGAGCGCCCGAACCATAGCTCCAGGGGCCCAACCCATGAGCGTCCGAACCATAGCTCAAGGGGCCCAACCTCTGAGCGTCTGAACCATAGCTCCAGGGGCCTAACCCCTGGGGACCGAACACCAGCTCCAGGGGCGGAACCCTTGGGGCCCCAACACAAGCTCCAGGGGCCCAACCCCTGAGTGCCCGAACCATAGCTCCAGGGGCCTAATCCCTGGGGGCCCCAACACCAGCTCCAGGGACCCAACACCTGAGCGCCCGAACAATACCTCCAGGGGCCTAACCCCTGGGGGCCCCAAAACAGGCTCCAGAAGCCCAACCCCTGAGCGCCCGAACCATAGCTCCAGGGGCCCAACCCATGAGCGCCTGAACCATAGCTCAAGGAGCTCAACCTCTGAGCGTCTGAACCATAGCTCAAGGGGCCTAACCCATGGGGCCCTAACACCAGCTAAAGGGGCGCAACCCCTCGGGGCCCGAACACCAGCTCCAGGGGCCGAACCCCTGAGCGCCCGAACCATAGCTCCAAGGGCCTAACCCCTAGGAGCCCCAACCCCAGCTCCAGGGGCCCAACCCCTGGGGGCCCCAACACCAGCTTCAGGGGCCCAACCCCTGAGCGCCCGAACCATAGCTCCAGGGGCCTAACCCCCAGGGACCCCAACCCCAGCTCCAGGGGCCCAACCCCTGGGACCCTCGACCCCAGCTGCAGGGGCCCAACCACTGAGCGCCCGAACCATAGTTCCAGGGGACCAACCCCTGAGCGCCCGAACCCTAGCTCCAGGGGCCTAACCCTTGGGGCTCCAACACCAGCTCCAGGGGCACAACCCCTGGGGGACCCAACACCAGCTCCAGGGGCCCAACCCCTAAGAGCCCGAACCATAGCTCCAGGGGCCTAACCCCTGGGGGCCCTAACCCCAGCTCCAGGGGCCCAACCCCTGAGGGCCCCAACACCAGTTCCAGGGGCCTAACCCCTGAGCGCCCGAAACGTAGCTCCAGGGGCCAAACCCCCGGGGGCTCCAACACCAGCTCCAGGGGCCGAACCCCTGGGGGCCCCAACACCAGCTCCAGGGGATCAACCCCTGAGCGCCCGAAACATACCTCCAGGGGCATAACCCCTGGGGGCCCCAAAACCACCTCCAAGGGCTCAAACCCTGAGCACCCGAACAATACCTCCAGGGGCCTAACCCCTGGGGGCCCCACCACCAGCTCCAGGGGCCCAACCCCTGAGCGCCCGAACCATACCTCCAGGGGCTGAAACCCCGGGGGCCCCAACCCCAGCTCCAGGGGCCCAACCCCGGGGCCCTCGACCCCTGCTCCAGGGGCCCATACGCAGAGCACGATAACCATAGCTCCAGGGGCCCAACCCCTGACGGCCCCAACACCAGCTCAAGGGGCCCAACCCCTGAGTGCCCGAACCATAGCTCCAGGGGGCTAACCCCTGGGGCCCCAACAGAAGCTCCAGGGGCCTAGCCCCTGGGGGTCCCAACACCAGCTCCAGGGGCCCAAACCCTGAGCGCCCGAACCATAGATCCAGGGGCCTAACCCCTCGGGGCCCCAACACCAGCTCCAGGGACCCAACCCCTGAGCTCCCGAACAATACCTCCAGGGGCTTAACCCCTGGGGGCCCCAACACCAGCTCCAGGGGCCCAACAACTGAGCGCCCGAACGATAACTGCAGAGGCCTAAACCCTGGGGGCCCCCACCCCAGCTCCAAGGGCCCAAAGCCTGAGCGCCCGAACCATAGTTCCAGGGGCCTAACCCCTGGGGGCCCCAACCCCAGCCCCAGGAGCTCAACCCCTGGGGGCCCCAACACTAGCTCCAGGGGCCCAACCCCTGAGTGCCCGAACCATTGCTCCAGGGGCCCAACCCCTGAGCGCCTGAACCATAGCTCCAGGGGCCTGACCCCTGGGGCCCCAACACCAGCTCGAGGGGCCCAACTGCTGGGGGCCCCAACACCAGCTCTAGGGGCCCAACCCCTGAGCGCACGAACCATAGCTCCAGGGGGCTAACCCCTGGGGCCCCAACAAGAGCTCCAGGGGCCCAACCCCTGAGCGCCCGAACCATAGCTCCAGGGGCCTAAACCCTCGGGGCCCCAACACCAGCTCCAGTGGCCCAACCGCTGAGCGCCCGAGCCATAGCTCCAGGGGCCTAACCCCCGTGGGCCCCAACCACAGCTCCAGGGGCCCAAACCCTGCGGGTCCCCACACCAGCTGCAGGAGCCCAACCCCTGAGGGCCCCAACACCAGCTCCAGGGGCCGAACCCCAGAGCGCCCTTACCATAGCTCCAGGGGCCTAACACCTGGGGGCCCCAACACCAGCTCCAGCGGCCTAACCCCTGAGCGCCCGAACCATAGCTCCAGGGGCCTAACCCCTGGGGCCCAAATCCCACCTCCAAGGGCCCAACCCCTGGGGGCCCCAACACCAGCTCCAGGGTCCCAACCCCTGAGCGCCCGAATCATAGCTCCAGGGGCCTAATCCCTAGGGGCCCCATCACCAGCTCCAAGGGCCCAACCCCTGAGCGCCCGAACAATACCTCCAGGGGCCTAACCCTTGGGGGCCCCAACACCAGCTCCACGGGCCAAACCCTTGAGTGCCCGAACCATAGCTCCATGGGCCTAACACCTGGGGGCCCCCACTCTAGTTCCAAGGGGCCAACCCCTGAGCGCCCAAACCATAGCGCCAGGGGCCTAACCCCTGGGGCCCCAACACCAGTTCCAGGGGCCCAACCCCTTGGGGGTCCCAATACCAGCTCCAGGGGCTCAACCCCTGAGCGCCCGAACCATAGCTCCAGGGGCCTAACCCCTAGGGGCCAAAACACCAGCTCCAGCGGCCCAACCCCTGAGCGCCCGAACCTTAGTTCCAGGGGCCCAACCCCTGAGCACCTGAACCATAGCTCAAATGGCCTAACTCCTGAGGCCCCAACCCCAGCTCCAGGGGCCCAACCCCTGGGGGCCCCAACACCAGCTCCAGGGGCCCAACTCCTGAGCGCCTGAATGATAGCTCCAGGGTCCTAACCCCCGGGGGCCCCAACACCAGCTCCAGGGGCTCAACCCCTGGGGGCCCCAACACCAGCTCCAGGGGCCTAACCCCTGAGCGCCCGGACCATAGCTACAGGGGCTTAACCCCTGGGGGCCCAAATACTAGCTCCAAGGGCCCAACCCCTGAGCGCCCGAAGAATACCTCCAGGGGCCTAACCCCTGGGGGCTCCAACACCAGCTCCAGGGGCCCAACCCCTGAGCGCCCGAACCATAGCTCCAGGGTCCTAACACCTGGGGGCCCCAATACCAGCTCCAAGGGCCCAACCCCTGAGCGCCCGAACAATACCTTCAGGGGTCTAACCCCTGGGGGCCCCAACACCAGCTCCAAAGCAACAACCCCTGAGGTCCCGAACCATAGCTCCAGGGGCCTAACTCCCACGGGCCCAACCCCAGCTCCTGGGGCCCAACCTCTGGGGCCCTCGACCCCAGCTCCAGGGGCCCAACCCCTGACGGCCCCAACAACAGCTCCAGGGGCCCAACCCCTAAGCGCCCGAACCATAGCTCCAGGGGCCTAACCCCTGGGGCCCAAACACCAGCTCCAGGGGCCCAGCCCCTGGGGGCCCCAACACCAGCTCCAGGGGCAAAACCCCTGAGCGCCCGAACCATAGCTCCAGGGGCCTAACCCCTGAGGGCACAAACACCTGCTCCAGGGTCCCAACCCCAGAGCGCCCGAACCATAGCTCCAGGGGCCTAAGCCCCGGGGGACACAACCCCAGCTCCAGGGGCCCAACCACTGGGACACTCGACCCCAGCTCCAGCGGCCCAACCCCTGAGCGCCCGAACCATAGCTCCAGGGCCTAACCCCTGGGGCCCCAACTCCAGCTCCAGGGGCCCAACCCCTGAGCGCCCGAACCAAGCTCCAAGGGCCTAACCCCCGGGGCCCCAACCCCCGCTCCAGGGGTCCAAACCCTGGGGGCCCCAACACCAGCTCCAGGGGCCCAACCCCAGAGCGCACGAACCATAGCTCCAGGGGCCCAACCCCTGGGGGCCGAAATACCAACTCCAGGGTCCCAATCACTGATCGCCCGAACCATAGCTCCAGGGGCCTAACCCCTGCGGACCGAGCACCAGCTCCAGGGGCCGAACCCCTGGGGCCCCAACACAAGCTCCAGGGGCCCAACCCCGAGTGCCCGAACCATAGCTCCAGGGGCCTAATCCCTGGGGGCCCCAACACCAGCTCCAGGGGCCGAACACCTGAGCGCCCAAACAATACCTCCAGAGGTCTAACCCCTGGGGGCCCCAACACCGGCTCCAGGAGCCCAACCCCTGAGCGCCCGAACCATAGCTCCAGGGGCCCAACCCATGAGCGCCCGAACCATAGCTCAAGGGCCCCAACCTCTGAGCGTCTGAACCATAGCTCAAGGGGCCTAACCCAAAGGGCACCAACACCAGCTAAAGGGGCCCAACCCCTCGGGGCCCGAACACCAGCTACAGGGGCCGATCCCCTGAGTGCCCGAACCATAGCTCCAGGGGCCTAACCCCTAGGAGCCCCAACCCCAGCTCCAGGGGCCCAACCCCTGGGGGCCCCAACACCAGTTCCAGGGGCCCAACCCCTCAGCGCCCGAACCATAGCTCCAGGGGCCAAACCCCCGGGGGCCCCAACACCAGCTCCACAGGCCTAACCCCTGGGGGCCCCAACACCAGCTCCAGGGGATCAACCCCTGAGTGCTCGAACCATAGCTCCAGGGGCCTAACCCCTGGGGGCCCCAACACCAGATCCAAGGGCCCAACACCTGAGCGCCCGAACAATACCTCCAGGGGCCTAACCCCTGGGGGCCCCAACCCCAGCTCCAGGGGACCAACCCCTGGGGGGGCCAACACTAGCTCCAGGGGCCCAACCCCTGAGCGGCCGAACCATAGCTCCAGGGGCCTAACCCCCGGGGGACCCAACCCCAGCTCCAGGGGCCCAACCCCTGAGGCACTCGACCCCAGCTCCAGCGGCCCAACCCCTGAGCGCCCGAACCATACCTCCAGGGGCCCAACCCCTGGGGGCCGAAACTCCAGCTCCAGGGGCCCAACCCCTGAGCGCCCGAACCATAGCTCCAGGGGCCCAACCCCTGGGGGCCGAAACACCAGCTCCAGAAGCCCAACCCCTGCGCGCCCGAACCATAGCTCCAGGGGCCCAACCCATGAGCGCCCGAACCATAGCTCCAGGGGCCCAACCCATGAGCGCCCGAACCATAGCTCAAGGGGCTCAACCTCTGAGCGTCTGAACCATAGCTCAAGGGGCCTAACCCTTGGGGCCCTAACACCAGCTAAAGGGGCGCAACCCCTCGGGGCCCGAACACCAGCTCCAGGGGCCGAACCCCTGAGCGCCCGAACCATAGCTCCAAGGGCCTAACCCCTAGGAGCCCCAACCCCAGCTCCAGGGGCCCAACCCCTGGGGGCCCCAAAACCAGCTTCAGGGGCCCAACCCCTGAGCGCCCGAACCATAGCTCCAGGGGCTTAACCCCCGGGGACCCCAACCCCAGCTCCAGGGGCCCAACCCCTGGGACCCTCGACCCCAGCTGCAGGGGCCCAACCACTGAGCGCCCGAACCATAGTTCCAGGGGACCAACCCCTGAGCGACCGAACCCTAGCTCCAGGGGCCTAACCCTTGGGGCTCCAACACCAGCTCCAGGGGCACAACCCCTGGGGGACCCAACACCAGCTCCAGGGGCCCAACCCCTAAGAGCCCGAACCATAGCTCCAGGGGCCTAACCCCTGGGGGCCCTAACCCCAGCTCCAGGGGCCCAACCCCTGAGGGCCCCAACACCAGTTCCAGGGGCCTAACCCCTGAGCGCCCGAAACGTAGCTCCAGGGGCCAAACCCCCGGGGGCTCCAACACCAGCTCCAGGGGCCGAACCCCTGGGGGCCCCAACACCAGCTCCAGGGGATCAACCCCTGAGCCCCCGAACCATACCTCCAGGGGCCTAACCCCTGGGGGCCCCAAAACCAGCTCCAAGGGCTCAAACCCTGAGCGCCCGAAGAATACCTCCAGGGGCCTAACCCCTGGGGGCTTCACCACCAGCTCCAGGGGCCGAACCCCTGAGCGCCCGAACCATAGCTCCAGGGGCTGAAACCCCGGGGCCCTCGACCCCAGCTCCAGGGGCCCATACGGAGAGCACCCTAACCATAGTTCCAGGGGCCCAACCCCTGACGGCCCCAACACCAGCTCCAGGGGCCCAACCCCTGAGCGCCCGAACCATAGCTCCAGGGGGCTAACCCCTGGGGCCCCAACAGAAGCTCCAGGGGCCTAGCCCCTGGGGGCCCCAACACCAGCTCCAGGGGCCCAAACCCTGAGCGCCCGAACCATAGCTCCAGGGGCCTAACCCCTCGGGGCCCCAACACCAGCTCCAGGGGCCCAACAACTGAGCGCCCGAACGATAACTGCAGAGGCCTAAACCCTGGGGGCCCCCACCCCAGCTCCAAGGGCCCAAAGCCAGAGCGCCCGAACCATAGTTCCAGGGGCCTAACCCCTGGGGGCCCCAACCCCAGCCCCAGGAGCCCAACCCCTGGGGGCCCCAACACGAGCTCCAGGGACCCAACCCCTGAGTGCCCGAACCATTGCTCCAGGGGCCCAACCCCTGAGCGCCTGAACCATAGCTCCAGGGGCCTAACCCCTGGGGCCCCAACACCAGCTCCAGGGGCCCAACCGCTGGGGGCCCCAACACCAGCTCTAGGGGCCCAACCCATGAGCGCACGAACCATAGCTCCAGGGGGCTAACCCCTGGAGCCCCAAAAAGAGGTCCAGGGGCCCAACCCCTGAGCGCCCGAACCATAGCTCCAGGGGCCTAACCCCTCGGGGCCCCAACACCAGCTCCAGTGGCCCAACCCCTGAGCGCCCGAACCATAGCTCCAGGGGCCTGACCCCCGTGGGCCCCAACCACAGCTCCAGGGGCCCAACCCCTGCGGGTCCCCACACCAGCTCCAGGAGCCCAACCCCTGAGGGCCCCAACACCAGCTCCAGGGGCCGAACCCCAGAGCGCCCTTACCATAGCTCCAGGGGCCTAACACCTGGGGGCCCCAACACCAGCTCCAGCGGCCCAACCCCTGAGCGCCCGAACCATAGCTCCAGGGGCCTAACCCCTGGGGCCCAAATCCCACCTCCAAGGGCCCAACCCCAGGGGGCCCCAACACCAGCTCCAGGGTCCCAACCCCTGAGCGCCCGAATCATAGCTCCAGGGGCCTAATCCCTAAGGGCCCCATCACCAGCTCCAAGGGCCCAACCCCTGAGCGCCCGAACAATACCTCCAGGGGCCTAACCCTTGGGGGCCCCAACACCAGCTCCAGGGGCCCAACCCCTTGGGGCCCCAACACCAGCTCCAGGGGCCCAACCCCTGAGCGCCCGAACCATAGCTCCAGGGGCCTAACCCCAGGGGGCTCCAATCCCAGATCCAGGGGTACAAACCATAGGGCCCTCGAGCCCAGCTCCAGGGGCCCAACCCCTGGGGCCCTTGACCCCAGCTCCAGGGCCCAACCCCTGAGCTCCCGAAGCATAGCTACAGTGGCCCAACCCCTGAGCGCCCGAACCCAAAGACAGCTCTAGGAGCCCAACCCCTGGAGGCCCCAACACCAGCTCCAGGGGCCCAACCCCTGAGCGCCCGACCCATAGCTCCAGGGGCCTAACCCCAGGGGACCCCAACCCCAGCTCCAGGGGTCCAAACCCTGGGGCCCTCGACCCCAGTTCCAGGGGCCCAACCCCTGAGCGCCCGAACCATAGCTCCAGGGGCCCAATCCCTGAGCGCACGAACCATAGCTCCAGGCGCCTAACCCCTGGGGCCCCAACACCAGCTCCAGGGGCCCAAAACCTGGGGGCCCCAACATCAGCTCCAGGGGCCCAACCCCTCAGTGCCCGAACCATAGCACCAGGGGCCTAATCCCTGGTGCCCCAACACCAGCTCCACGGGTTCAACACCTGAGCGCCCGAACAATACCTCCAGGTGCCTAACCCCTGGGGGCCCCAACCAAAGCTCCAGTGGCCCAAACCCTGGGGGCCCCAACAACAGTTCCAGGTGCCCAACCCCTGAGCGCCCGAACCATAGCTCCAGGGGCCTAACCCACGGGGGCCCCAACACCAGCTCCAGGGGCCCAACCCCTGGGGGTCCCAACACCAACTCCAGGGGCCCAACCCCTGAGCGCCCGAACCATAGCTCCAGGGGCCTAACACCTGGGGGCCCAACACCAGCTCCAAGGGCCCAACCCCTGAGTGCCCGAACAATACCTCCAGGGGCCTAAACCCTGCTGGCCGAAACACCATCTCCAGGGGCCCAACACCTGAGTGCCCGAACCATAGCTCCAGGGGCCTAATCCCTGGGTCCCCCCAACCCAGCTCAAAGGGCCCAACCTCTGAGAGCCCGAACCATAGCTCCAGGGGCCTAACCCCTGGGCGCCCCAACCCCAGCTCCAGCGGCCTAACCCCCGGGGGCCCCAAACCCAGCTCCAGGGGCCCAAACCCTGGGGCCCTCGACCCGAGCTTCAGGGGCTCAACCCCTGAACGCCCGAACCATAGCTCCAGGGGCCCAACCCCTGAGCGCCCGAACCACAGCTCCAGGGGGGTAACCCCTGGGGCCACAACCCCAGCTCTAGGGGTCCAGCCCCCTGGGTCCCCAACACCAGCTCCAAGGGCCCAACCCCTTGGGGCCCCAACACCAGCTCCAAGGGCCCAACCCCTGAGCGCCCGAACCATAGCTCCAGGGGCCTAACCCCCGGGGGCCCCAACCGCAGCTACAGGGGCCAAACCCCTGGGGGCCCCAACACCAGCTCCAGGAGCCCAACCCCTGGGAGCCCCAACACCAACTCCAGGGCCCCAACCCCAGAGCGCCCGAACCATAGCTCCAGGGGCCCAACCCCTGGGGCCCCAACACCAGCTCCAAGGGCCCAACCCCTGGGGGCCCCAACACCAGATCCAGGGGTCAACCCCTGAGCGCCCGAACCATACCTCCAGGGGCCTAACCCCTGTGGGCCCCAACCCCAGCTCCAAGGGCCCAACCCCTGAGCGCCCGAAAAATACCTCTAGGGGCCTAACCCGTGGGGACCCCAACACCAGCTCCAAGGGCCCAACCCCTGAGCGCCCGAACCATTGCTCCAGGGGCCTAATCCCTGGGGACCCCAACCCCAGCTCCAGGGGCATAACCCCTGGGGACCTCGACCCCAGCTCCAGGGGCCCAACCCCTGAAGGCCCGAACCGTAGCTCCAGGGGCCCAAACCCTGAGCGCCTGAACCATAGCTCCAGGGGCCTAACCCCTGGGGCCCCTCAGCAGCTCCCGAGGCCCAACCCCTGAGCGCCCTAACCATAGCTCCGGGGGCAAAACCCCTGGGGGCCCCAACCTCAGCTACAGGGGCCCAACCCTTGGGGGCCCCAACACAAGCTCCAGGGGACTAACCCCTGAGCTCCGTAGCCATAGCTCCAGGGGCCTAACCCCCGGGGGCCCCAACCCCAACTCCAGTGGCCCAACCCCTGGGGGCCACAACACCAGCTCCAGGGGTCCAACCCCTGAGCTCCCGAAACATTGCTCCAGAGGCTTAACCCCTGGGGGACCCAACACCAGCTCCAGGGGCCCAAACCCTGAGAGCCCGAACAATACCTCCAGAGGCCTAACCCCTGGGGGCCCCAACCCCAGCTCCAGGGGCCCAACCCCTGGGGGCCCCAACACCAGCTCCAGGGGCCCAACCCGTCTTCGCCCGAACCAGAACTCCAGGGGCTTAACCCCAGGGGGCCCCAACCCCAGCTCCAGGGGTCCAAACCCTGGGGCCCTCGACCCCAGTTCCAGGGGCCGAACCCCTGAGCGCCCGAACCATAGCTCCAGGGGCCCAACCCCTGAGCGCTCGAACCATAGCTCCAGGGGCCTAACCCCTAGGGGCCCCATCCCCAGCTCCAGGGTCCCAACCCCTGGGGGCCCCAACACCAGCTACAGGGGCCCAACCCCTGAGCGGCGGAACCATAGCTCCGGGGCCTAAGCCCTGGGGCCCCAACCCCAGCTCCAGGGGCCCAACCCCTGAGCGCCGGAACCATAGCTCAAATGGCCTAACCCCTGGGGCCACACCACCGGCTCCAGGGGCCCAACGCCTGGGGGCCCCAACAACAGCTACAGGGGCCCAACCCCTGAGCGGCGGAACCATAGCTCCGGGGCCTAAGCCCTGGGGCCCCAACACCAGCTCCATGGGCCCAATCCCTGAGCGCCCGAACCATAGCTCCAGGGGCCTAACCCCTAGGGGCCCCAACCCCAGCTCCAGGGGCCCAACCCCTGGGGGCGCCAACACCAGCTCTAGGGGCCCAACCCCCGAGCGCCCGAACCATAGCTCCAGGGGCCTAACCCCCGTGAGCCCCAACCGCAGCTCCAGGGGCCCAAACCCTCGGGCCCTCGACCCCAGCTACAGGGACCCAACCACTGAGCGTCCGAACCATAGCTCCAGGGGCCCAACAACTGAGCGCCCGAACCCTAGCTCCAGGGACCTAACCCCTGGGGCTCCAACACCAGCTACAGGGGCCCAACCCCTTTGGGCCCCAACACCAGCTCCAGGGGCCCAACCCCTGATCGCCCGAACCATAGCTCCAGGGGCCTAACCCCCGGGGGCCCGAACCCCAACTCCAGGGGTCCAACCCCTGGGGTTCCCAGCATCAGCTCCAGGGGTCCAACTCCTGAGCGCCCAAACCATTGCTCCAGAGGCCTAACCCCTGGGGGCCCCAACACCAGCTCCAGGGGCCCAACCCCTGACCACAAGAAAAATAGCTCCAGGGGCCTAACCCCTGGGGCCCGAAAACCAGCTCCAGGGGCCCAACCCCTGAGCGTCCGAACCATAGCTCCAGAGGCCTAGCCCCCGGGGGCCCCAACACCAGCTCCAGGGTCCCAACCCCTGAGTGCTCGAACCATGGCTAGAGGGGCCAAACCCCTGGGGGTCCCCACCCCAGCTCAAGGGCTCAAAACCTAAGCGCCCGAACCATAGCTCCAGGGGACTAACCCCTGGGGCCCCAACACCAGCTCCAGGGGCCCAACCCCTGATCGCCCGAACCATAGCTCCAGGGGCCTAACCCCCGGGGGCCCCAACCCCAATTCCAGGGGCCCAACCCCTGGGGTCCCCAGCATCAGCTCCAGGGGTCCAACTCCTGAGCGCCCAAACCATTGCTCCAGAGGCCTAACCCCTGGGGGCCCCAACACCAGCTCCAGGGGCCCAAACCCTGAGAGCCCGAACAATACCTCCAGGGGCCTAACCCCTGGGGGCCCCAACACCAGCTCCAGGGGCCCAACCCCTGATCGCCCGAACCATAGCTCCAGGGGTCTAACCCCTGGGGGCCCCAACACCAGCTCCAGGGGCCCAACCCCTGGGGTCCCCAGCATCAGCTCCAGGGGTCCAACTCCTGAGCGCCCGAACCATAGCTCCAGGGGTCCAGCCCCCTGGGTCCCCAACACCAGCTCCAAGGGCCCAACCCCTTGGGGCCCCAACACCAGCTCCAAGGGCCCAACCCCTGAGCGCCAGAACCATTGCTCCAGGGGCCTAATCCCTGGGGGCCCCAACCCCAGCTCCAGGGGCATAACCCCTGGGGACCTCGACCCCAGCTCCAGGGGCCCAACCCCTGAAGGCCCGAACCGTAGCTCCAGGGGCCCAAACCCTGAGCGCCTGAACCATAGCTCCAGGGGCCTAACCCCTGGGGCCCCTCAGCAGCTCCCGAGGCCCAACCCCTGAGCGCCCTAACCATAGCTCCGGGGGCCCAACCCCTGGGGGCCCAAACCTCATCTTCAGGGGCCCAACCCTTGGGGGCCCCAACACAAGCTCCAGGGGCCTAACCCCTGAGCGCCCTAGCCATAGCTCCAGGGGCCTAACCCCCGGGGGCCCCAACCCCAACTCCAGTGCCCCAACCCCTGGGGGCTACAACACCAGCTCCAGGGGCCCAACCCCTGAGCACAAGAAAAATAGCTCCAGGGGCCTAACCCCTGGGGCCCGAAAACCAGCTCCAGGGGCCCAACCCCTGAGCGTCCGAACCATAGCTCCAGAGGCCTAGCCCCCGGGGGCCCCAACACCAGCTCCAGGGGCCCAAACCCTGAGAGCCCGAACAATACCTC
Organism: Gopherus flavomarginatus; assembly: GCF_025201925.1. Classification (NCBI taxonomy): domain Eukaryota; kingdom Metazoa; phylum Chordata; order Testudines; family Testudinidae; genus Gopherus; species Gopherus flavomarginatus. The sequence continues at coordinate 22,693 of NW_026114696.1, read as the reverse complement.
CAGAGGCCTAACCCCTGGGGGCCCCAACACCAGCTCCAGGGTCCCAACCCCTGAGCGCTCGAACCATGGCTAGAGGGGCCAAACCCCTGGGGGCCCCCACCCCAGCTCAAGGGCTCAAAACCTAAGCGCCCGAACCATAGCTCCAGGGGACTAACCCCTGGGGCCCCAACACCAGCTCCAGTGGCCCAACCCCTGATCGCCCGAACCATAGCTCCAGGGGCCTAACCCCCGGGGGCCCCAACCCCAACTCCAGGGGCCCAACCCCTGGGGTCCCCAGCATCAGCTCCAGGGATCCAACTCCTGAGCGCCCAAACCATTGCTCCAGAGGCCTAACCCCTGGGGGCCCCAACACCAGCTCCAGGGGCCCAAACCCTGAGAGCCCGAACAATACCTCCAGGGGCCTAACCCCTGGGGGCCCCAACACCAGCTCCAGGGGACCAACCCGTGAGCGCCCGAACCATAGCTCCAGGGGTCTAACCCAAGGGGACCCCAACCCCAGCTCCAGGGGTCCAAACCCTGGGGCCCTCGACCCCAGTTCCAGGGGCCCAACGCCTGAGCGCCCGAACCATAGCTCCAGGGGCCCAATCCCTGAGCGCACGAACCATAGCTCCAGGCGCCTAACCCCTGGGGCCCCAACACCAGCTCCAGGGGCCCAAAACCTGGGGGCCCCAACATCAGCTCCAGGGGCCCAACCCCTCAGTGCCCGAACCATAGCACCAGGGGCCTAATCCCTGGTGGCCCCAACACCAGCTCCACGGGTTCAACACCTGAGCGCCCGAACAATACCTCCAGGTGCCTAACCCCTGGGGGCCCCAACCAAAGCTCCAGTGGCCCAAACCCTGGGGGCCCCAACAACAGTTCCAGGTGCCCAACCCCTGAGCGCCCGAACCATAGCTCCAGGGGCCTAACCCACGGGGGCCCCAACACCAGCTCCAGGGGCCCAACCCCTGGGGGTCCCAACACCAGCTCCAGGGGCCCAAACCCTGAGCGCCCGAACCATAGCTCCAGGGGCCTAACCCCTTTGGGCCCAACACCAGCTCCAAGGGCCCAACCCCTGAGTTCCCGAACAATACCTCCAGGGGCCTAACCCCTGCTGGCCGAAACACCATCTCCAGGGGCCCAACCCCTGAGTGCCCGAACCATATCTCCAGGGGCCTAATCCCTGGGGGCCCCCAACCCAGCTCAAAGGGCCCAACCTCTGAGAGCCCAAACCATAGCTCCAGGGGCCTAACCCCTGGGCGCCCCAACCCCAGCTCCAGCGGCCTAACCCCCGGGGGCCCCAAACCCAGCTCCAGGGGCCCAAACCCTGGGGCCATCGACCCCAGTTTCAGGGGCTCAACCCCTGAACGCCCGAACCATAGCTCCAGGGGCCCAACCCCTGAGCGCCCGAACCACAGCTCCAGGGGGTAACCCCTGGGGCCACAACCCCAGCTCTAGGGGTCCAGCCCCCTGGGTCCCCAACACCAGCTCCAAGGGCCCAACCCCTTGGGGCCCCAACACCAGCTCCAAGGGCCCAACCCCTGAGCGCCCGAACCATAGCTCCAGGGGCCTAACCCCCGGGGGCCCCAACCGCAGCTACAGGGGCCAAACCCCTAGGGGCCCCAAAACCAGCTCCAGGAGCCCAACCCCTGGGAGCCCCAACACCAACTCCAGGGCCCCAACCCCAGAGCGCCTGAACCATAGCTCCAGGGGCCCAACCCCTGGGGCCTCAACACCAGCTCCAAGGGCCCAACCCCTGGGGGCCCCAACACCAGCTCCAGGGGCCCAACCCCTGAGCGCCCGAACCATACCTCCAGGGGCCTAACCCCTGGGGGCCCCAACCCCAGCTCCAAGGGCCCAACCCCTGAGCGCCCGAAAAATACCTCTAGGGGCCTAACCCGTGGGGACCCCAACACCAGCTCCGAGGGCCTAACCCCTGAGCGCCAGAACCATTGCTCCAGGGGCCTAATCCCTGGGGGCCACAACCCCAGCTCCAGGGGCATAACCCCTGGGGACCTCGACCCCAGCTCCAGGGGCCCAACCCCTGAAGGCCCGAACCGTAGCTCCAGGGGCCCAAACCCTGAGCGCCTGAACCATAGCTCCAGGGGCCTAACCCCTGGGGCCCCTCAGCAGCTCCCGAGGCCCAACCCCTGAGCGCCCTAACCATAGCTCCGGGGGCCCAACCCCTGGGGGCCCCAACCTCATCTACAGGGGCCCAACCCTTGGGGGCCCCAACACAAGCTCCAGGGGCCTAACTCCTGAGCGCCCTAGCCATAGCTCCAGGGGCCTAACCCCCGGGGGCCCCAACCCCAACTCCAGTGGCCCAAACCCTGGGGGCCACAACACCAGCTCCAGGGGTCCAACCCCTGAGCTCCCGAAACATTGCTCCAGAGGCTTAACCCCTGGGGGCCCCAACACCAGCTCCAGGGGCCCAAACCCTGAGAGCCCGAACAATACCTCCAGAGGCTTAACCCCTGGGGGCCCCAACACCAGCTCCAGGGTCCCAACCCCTGAGCGCTCGAACCATGGCTAGAGGGGCCAAACCCCTGGGGGCCCCCACCCCAGCTCAAGGGCTCAAAACCTAAGCGCCCGAACCATAGCTCCAGGGGACTAACCCCTGGGGCCCCAACACCAGCTCCAGGGGCCCAACCCCTGGGGGCCCTAACACCAGCTCCAGGGGCCCAACCCCTGCGGGCCCTAACACCAGCTCCAGGGGCCCAACCCCTGAGCGCAAGAAAAATAGCTCCAGGGGCCTAACCCCTGGGGCCCGAAAACCAGCTCCAGGGGCCCAACCCCTGAGCGTCCGAACCATAGCTCCAGAGGCCTAGCACCCGGGGGCCCCAACACCAGCTCCAGGGGCCCAAACCCTGAGAGCCCGAACAATACCTCCAGAGGCCTAACCCCTGGGGGCCCCAACACCAGCTCCAGGGTCCCAACCCCTGAGCGCTCGAACCATGGCTAGAGGGGCCAAACCCCTGGGGGCCCCCACCCCAGCTCAAGGGCTCAAAACCTAAGCGCCCGAACCATAGCTCCAGGGGACTAACCCCTGGGGCCCCAACACCAGCTCCAGGGGCCCAACCCCTGGGGGCCCTAACACCAGCTCCAGGGGCCCAACCCCTGAGCACAAGAAAAATAGCTCCAGGGGCCTAACCCCTGGGGCCCGAAAACCAGCTCCAGGGGCCCAACCCCTGAGCGTCCGAACCATAGCTCCAGAGGCCTAGCCCCCGGGGGCCCCAATCCCAGTTCCAGGGGCCCAACCCCTGAGCGCCCGAACAATACCTCCAGGGGCCAAACCCCTGGGGGCCACAACACCAGCTCCAGGGGCCCAACCCCTGAGCGCTCGAACCATAGCTACTGGGGCCTAACCCCTGGAGGCCCCAACCCCAGTTCCAAGGGCCCAAAACCTGAGCGCCCGAACCATAGCTCCAGGGCTCTAACCCCTGGGGGCCCAAACCCCTGCTACAGCGGCCTAACCCTTGGGGGCCCCAACACCTGCTCCAGGGGCCCAACCCCTGAGTGCCTGAACCATAGATCCAGGGGCCCAACCCCTGAACGCCCGAACCATAGCTCCAGGGGCCTAACCCCTGAGGCCCCAACACCAGCTCCAGGGGCCCAAACCCTGGGGGCCCCAACACCAGCTCCAGGGGCCCAACCTCTGAGCGCCCGAAACATAGCTCCAGGGGCCTAACCCCCGGGGTCCCCAACCCCAGCTCCAGGAGCCAAACCCCAGAGAGCCCGAACCATAGCTCCAGGGGACCAACCTCTGGGGGCCCCAAAACGAGCTCCAGGGGTCCAACCCCTGAGCTTCCGAACCATAGCCCCAGGGGCCTAATCCCTGGGGACCAAACACCAGCTCCAGGGGCCCAACCCCTGGGGGCCCCAATACCAGCTCCAGGGGCCCAACTCCTGAGCGCCCGAACCATAGCTCCAGGGGCCTAACCCTTGTGGGCCCCAACACCAGCTCCAAGGGCCCAACCCCTGAGCGCCCGAACCATAGCTCCAGGGGCCTAACCCCCGGGGCCCCAACCCCAGCTACAGGGGCCCAACCCCTGGGGGCCCCACCACCAGCTCCAAGGACCAAACCCCAGAGCGCCCGAACCATAGCTCCAGGGGCCCAATCCCTGGGGGCCCCAACACCAGCTCCAGGCGCCCAACCCCTGAGCGCCCGAACCATAGATCCAGGGGCCCAACCCCTGGGGCCCCAACACCAGCTCCAGGGGCCCAACCCCTGGGTGCCCAAACCATAGCTCCAGGGGTCTGATCCCTGGGGGCCCCAACACCAGCTCCAGGTGCCCAACTCCTGAGCGCCCGAACAATAACTCCAGGTGCCTAACTCCTGGGGGCCCCAACCCCAGCTCCAGGGGCTCAACTCCTGGGGCCCCAACACCAGTTCCAGGGGCCCAACCCCTGAGCGCCCGAACCTTAGCTCCAGGGGCCTAACCCCTAGCGGCCCCAACACAAACTCCAGGGGACCAACCCGTGAGCGCCCGAACCATAGCTCCAGGGGTCTAACCCAAGGGGACCCCAACCCCAGCTCCAGGGGTCCAAACCCTGGGGCCCTCGACCCCAGTTCCAGGGGCCCAACGCCTGAGCGCCCGAACCATAGCTCCAGGGGCCCAATCCCTGAGCGCACGAACCATAGCTCCAGGCGCCTAACCCCTGGGGCCCCAACACCAGCTCCAGGGGCCCAAAACCTGGGGGCCCCAACATCAGCTCCAGGGGCCCAACCCCTCAGTGCCCGAACCATAGCACCAGGGGCCTAATCCCTGGTGGCCCCAACACCAGCTCCACGGGTTCAACACCTGAGCGCCCGAACAATACCTCCAGGTGCCTAACCCCTGGGGGCCCCAACCAAAGCTCCAGTGGCCCAAACCCTGGGGGCCCCAACAACAGTTCCAGGTGCCCAACCCCTGAGCGCCCGAACCATAACTCCAGGGGCCTAACCCACGGGGGCCCCAACACCAGCTCCAGGGGCCCAACCCCTGGGGGTCCCAACACCAGCTCCAGGGGCCCAACCCCTGAGCGCCCGAACCATAGCTCCAGGGGCCTAACCCCTTTGGGCCCAACACCAGCTCCAAGGGCCCAACCCCTGAGTTCCCGAACAATACCTCCAGGGGCCTAACCCCTGCTGGCCGAAACACCATCTCCAGGGGCCCAACCCCTGAGTGCCCGAACCATATCTCCAGGGGCCTAATCCCTGGGGGCCCCCAACCCAGCTCAAAGGGCCCAACCTCTGAGAGCCCAAACCATAGCTCCAGGGGCCTAACCCCTGGGCGCCCCAACCCCAGCTCCAGCGGCCTAACCCCCGGGGGCCCCAAACCCAGCTCCAGGGGCCCAAACCCTGGGGCCATCGACCCCAGTTTCAGGGGCTCAACCCCTGAACGCCCGAACCATAGCTCCAGGGGCCCAACCCCTGAGCGCCCGAACCACAGCTCCAGGGGGTAACCCCTGGGGCCACAACCCCAGCTCTAGGGGTCCAGCCCCCTGGGTCCCCAACACCAGCTCCAAGGGCCCAACCCCTTGGGGCCCCAACACCAGCTCCAAGGGCCCAACCCCTGAGCGCCCGAACCATAGCTCCAGGGGCCTAACCCCCGGGGGCCCCAACCGCAGCTACAGGGGCCAAACCCCTAGGGGCCCCAAAACCAGCTCCAGGAGCCCAACCCCTGGGAGCCCCAACACCAACTCCAGGGCCCCAACCCCAGAGCGCCTGAACCATAGCTCCAGGGGCCCAACCCCTGGGACCCCAACACCAGCTCCAAGGGCCCAACCCCTGGGGGCCCCAACACCAGCTCCAGGGGCCCAACCCCTGAGCGCCCGAACCATACCTCCAGGGGCCTAACCCCTGGGGGCCCCAACCCCAGCTCCAAGGGCCCAACCCCTGAGCGCCCGAAAAATACCTCTAGGGGCCTAACCCGTGGGGACCCCAACACCAGCTCCGAGGGCCTAACCCCTGAGCGCCAGAACCATTGCTCCAGGGGCCTAATCCCTGGGGGCCCCAACCCCAGCTCCAGGGGCATAACCCCTGGGGACCTCGACCCCAGCTCCAGGGGCCCAACCCCTGAAGGCCCGAACCGTAGCTCCAGGGGCCCAAACCCTGAGCGCCTGAACCATAGCTCCAGGGGCCTAACCCCTGGGGCCCCTCAGCAGCTCCCGAGGCCCAACCCCTGAGCGCCCTAACCATAGCTCCGGGGGCCCAACCCCTGGGGGCCCCAACCTCATCTACAGGGGCCCAACCCTTGGGGGCCCCAACACAAGCTCCAGGGGCCTAACTCCTGAGCGCCCTAGCCATAGCTCCAGGGGCCTAACCCCCGGGGGCCCCAACCCCAACTCCAGTGGCCCAAACCCTGGGGGCCACAACACCAGCTCCAGGGGTCCAACCCCTGAGCTCCCGAAACATTGCTCCAGAGGCTTAACCCCTGGGGGCCCCAACACCAGCTCCAGGGGCCCAAACCCTGAGAGCCCGAACAATACCTCCAGAGGCTTAACCCCTGGGGGCCCCAACACCAGCTCCAGGGTCCCAACCCCTGAGCGCTCGAACCATGGCTAGAGGGGCCAAACCCCTGGGGGCCCCCACCCCAGCTCAAGGGCTCAAAACCTAAGCGCCCGAACCATAGCTCCAGGGGACTAACCCCTGGGGCCCCAACACCAGCTCCAGGGGCCCAACCCCTGGGGGCCCTAACACCAGCTCCAGGGGCCCAACCCCTGCGGGCCCTAACACCAGCTCCAGGGGCCGAACCCCTGAGCGCAAGAAAAATAGCTCCAGGGGCCTAACCCCTGGGGCCCGAAAACCAGCTCCAGGGGCCCAACCCCTGAGCGTCCGAACCATAGCTCCAGAGGCCTAGCACCCGGGGGCCCCAACACCAGCTCCAGGGGCCCAAACCCTGAGAGCCCGAACAATACCTCCAGAGGCCTAACCCCTGGGGGCCCCAACACCAGCTCCAGGGTCCCAACCCCTGAGCGCTCGAACCATGGCTAGAGGGGCCAAACCCCTGGGGGCCCCCACCCCAGCTCAAGGGCTCAAAACCTAAGCGCCCGAACCATAGCTCCAGGGGACTAACCCCTGGGGCCCCAACACCAGCTCCAGGGGCCCAACCCCTGGGGGCCCTAACACCAGCTCCAGGGGCCCAACCCCTGAGCACAAGAAAAATAGCTCCAGGGGCCTAACCCCTGGGGCCCGAAAACCAGCTCCAGGGGCCCAACCCCTGAGCGTCCGAACCATAGCTCCAGAGGCCTAGCCCCCGGGGGCCCCAATCCCAGTTCCAGGGGCCCAACCCCTGAGCGCCCGAACAATACCTCCAGGGGCCAAACCCCTGGGGGCCACAACACCAGCTCCAGGGGCCCAACCCCTGAGCGCTCGAACCATAGCTACTGGGGCCTAACCCCTGGAGGCCCCAACCCCAGTTCCAAGGGCCCAAAACCTGAGCGCCCGAACCATAGCTCCAGGGCTCTAACCCCTGGGGGCCCAAACCCCTGCTACAGCGGCCTAACCCTTGGGGGCCCCAACACCTGCTCCAGGGGCCCAACCCCTGAGTGCCTGAACCATAGATCCAGGGGCCCAACCCCTGAACGCCCGAACCATAGCTCCAGGGGCCTAACCCCTGAGGCCCCAACACCAGCTCCAGGGGCCCAAACCCTGGGGGCCCCAACACCAGCTCCAGGGGCCCAACCTCTGAGCGCCCGAAACATAGCTCCAGGGGCCTAACCCCCGGGGTCCCCAACCCCAGCTCCAGGAGCCAAACCCCAGAGAGCCCGAACCATAGCTCCAGGGGACCAACCCCTGGGGGCCCCAAAACGAGCTCCAGGGGTCCAACCCCTGAGCTTCCGAACCATAGCCCCAGGGGCCTAATCCCTGGGGACCAAACACCAGCTCCAGGGGCCCAACCCCTGGGGGCCCCAATACCAGCTCCAGGGGCCCAACTCCTGAGCGCCCGAACCATAGCTTCAGGGGCCTAACCCTTGTGGGCCCCAACACCAGCTCCAAGGGCCCAACCCCTGAGCGCCCGAACCATAGCTCCAGGGGCCTAACCCCCGGGGCCCCAACCCCAGCTACAGGGGCCCAACCCCTGGGGGCCCCACCACCAGCTCCAAGGACCAAACCCCAGAGCGCCCGAACCATAGCTCCAGGGGCCCAATCCCTGGGGGCCCCAACACCAGCTCCAGGCGCCCAACCCCTGAGCGCCCGAACCATAGATCCAGGGGCCCAACCCCTGGGGCCCCAACACCAGCTCCAGGGGCCCAACCCCTGGGTGCCCGAACCATAGCTCCAGGGGTCTGATCCCTGGGGGCCCCAACACCAGCTCCAGGTGCCCAACTCCTGAGCGCCCGAACAATAACTCCAGGTGCCTAACTCCTGGGGGCCCCAACCCCAGCTCCAGGGGCTCAACTCCTGGGGCCCCAACACCAGTTCCAGGGGCCCAACCCCTGAGCGCCCGAACCTTAGCTCCAGGGGCCTAACCCCTAGCGGCCCCAACACAAACTCCAGGGGCCCAACCCCTGGGGGCCCCAACCCCAGCTCCAGGGGCCCAACCCCTGGGGCCCTCGACCCCAGCTCCAAGGGCACAACCCCTGAGAGCCCGAAATATAGCTCCGGGGCCTAACCCCAGGGGCCCCAACACCAGCTCCAGGGGCCCAACACCTGAGCGCCCGAACAATACCTCCAGGTGCCTAACCCGTGGGGGCCCCAACCCCAGCTCCAGGCACCCAACCCCTGGGGGCCCCAACACCAGCTTGAGGGTCCCAACCCCTGAGCGCCCAAACGTTAGCTCCAGGGGCCTAACCCCTGGGGGCCCCAACCCCACCTCCAGGGGCCCAGCCTATGGGGGCCCAAACACCTGCTCCAGGGGTCCAACTCCTGAGCGCCCGAACCATAGCTCCAGGGGCCTAACCCCTGGGGGCCCCAACACCAGCTCTAGGGGTCCAATCCCTGAGCGGCCGAACAATACCTACAGGGGCCTAACCCCTGGGGGCACCAACACCAGCTCCAGGGGCCCAACCCCTGAGCGATCGAAACAAAGCTAGTGGGGCCTAACGCCTGGGGACCCCACCCCAGCTCCAGGGGCCCAAAACCTGAGAGCCCGAACCATAGCTCCAGGGGCCTAACCCCTGGGGCCCCAACACCAGCTCCAGGGACCCAACCCCTGGGAGCCCCAACACCAGCTCCAGGGGCCCAAACCCTGAGCGCCCGAACCATAGCTTCAGGGGCCTAACCCCTGTGGGTCTCAACACCAGCTCCAGGGGCCCAACCCTTGAGCGCACGAACCATAGCTCCAGGGGCCTAACTCCCGGGGACCCCAACCCCAGCTCCAGGGGCCCCAACCCTGGGGGCCCCAACACCAGCTCCAGGGGCCCAACCCCTGGGGGCCACAACCCCAGCTCCAGGGGACCAACCCCTGAGCGCCCGAACCCTATCTCCAGAGACCTATCCCCTGGGGCTCCAACACCAGCTCCAGGGGCCCAACCCCTGGGGGGCCCAACCCCAGCTCCAGGGGCCCAACCCCTGGGGGCCCCAACACCAGATCCAGGTTCCCAACCCCTGAGCGCCCGAACCATAACTCCAGGGGCCTAACCCCCGAAGGCCCCAACACCAGCTCCAGGGGCCGAACCCCTAGTGTCTCAAGACCAGCTCCAGTTGCCCAACCCCTGAGCGCTCAAACCCCAGCTCCAGGGGCCCTACCCCTGGGGGCCCCAACTCCAGCTCAAGGGGCCCAAACCCTGAGCGCCCGAAACATAGCTCCAGGGGCCTAACCCCCGGGGGCCCAAACCCCAGCTGAAGGGGCCGAACCCTTGGGGCCCTCGACCCCAGCTCCAGGGGCCCAACCCCTGAGCGCCAAACAATACCTTCAGGGACCTAACCCTGAGGGACCCAACACATGATTCAGGGGTTCCTCCCTTGAGCGCCCGAACCATAGCTCCAGGGGCCTAACCACTGGAGGCCCCCACCCCAGCTCCAAGGGTCCAATCCCTGAGCGCCCGAACTATAGCTCCAGGGGCCTAACCCCCGGGGTCCCCAACACCAGCTCCAGGGGCCGAACCCCAGGGGGCCCGAACAATAGCTCCAGGGGCCTAACCCCTAGAAGCCCCAACCCAAACTCCAGGGTCCCAACCCCTGGGGGCCCGAATCCCAGCTCCAGGGGCCCGACCCCTTGGGCCCTCGACATCAGCTCCAAGAGCACAAACCCTGAGAGCCCGAACCATAGCTCCGGGGCCTAACTCCTGGGGCCCCAACACCAGTTCCAGGGGCCCAACCCCTGAGCGCCCGAACCATAGCTCCAGGGGCCTAACCCCTGGGGCCCCAACCCCAGCTCCAGGGGCCCAACCCCTGGGGGCCCCACCACCAGATCCAGGGACCCAACCGCAGAGCACCCGAATCATAGCTCCAGGGGCCCAACCCGTGGGAGCCCCAACATCAGCTCCAGGGGCCCAACCCCTGAGCGCCCGAACGATAGCTCCAGGGGCCTAACCCCTGGGGCTCCAACACCAGCTCCAGGGGCCCAACCCCTGGGGCCCGAACACTAGCTCCAGGGGCCCAACCCCTGAGTGCCCGAACCATAGCTCCAGGGGCCAAATCCCTGGGGGCCCCAACACCAGCTCCAGAGGCCCAACACTTGAGCGCCTGAACAATACCTCCAGATGCCTAACACCTGGAGGCACCAACACCAGCTCCAGGGGCCCAACCACTGAGCGCCCGAACCATAGTTCCAAGGGCCAAATCCCTGGGGGCCTAACCCCAGCTCCAGGGGCCCAACACCTTGGGGCCCCAACACCAGCTCCAGGGTCCCAACCCCTGAGCGCCCGAACCATAGCTACAGGGGTCTATCCCCTGGGGACCCCAACCCCAGCTCCAGGGGCCCAACCCCTGGGGTCCCCAACACCAGCTGCAGGGGTCCAACCCCTGAGCGCCCTAACAATACCTCCAAGGGCCTAACCCCTGGGGGCCCCAACACTATCTCCAGGGGCCCAACCTGTGAGCGCTCGAACCATAGCTACAGGGGCCTAACCCCTGGGACCCCACCCCAGCTCCAGGGGCCCAAAACCTCAGAGCCCGAACCATAGCTACAGGTTCCTAACCCCTGGGGCCCCAAGACCAGCTCCAGGACCCCAACCCCTGGGGGCCCCAACACTAGCTTCATGGGCCCAACCCCTGAGCGCCCGAACCATAGCTCCAGAGGCATAACCCCTGAGGGCCCCAACCCCAGCTCCAGGGGCCCAACCCCTGGGGGCCCCAACACCAGCTCCAGGGGCCCAACCCCTGAGCGCCCGAACCATAGATCCAGGGGCCTAACCCCCGTGGGCCCCAACCCCACCTCCAGGGGCCCAACCCCAGGGGGCCCCAACAACAGCTCCAAGGGTCCAAACCCTGAGAACCCGAACCATAGCTCCAGGGGCCTAACTCCTGGGGCCCCAACACCACCTCCAGGGGCCTATCCTCTGTGGGCCCCAACACCAGATCCACGGGCCCAACCCCTGAGCTTCCGAACAACACCTTGAGGGGCCTAACCCCTGGGGGCCCGAACACCAGCTCCAGGGGCCCAAACCTAGAGCGAACGAACCATAGCTGAAGGGACATAACCCCTGGGGGCCCCCACCCCAGCTCCAAGGGACCAACCCCTGAGTGCCCGAACCAGAGCTCCAGGGGCCTAACCCCCGGTGACCCCAACCCCAGCTCCAGGGGCCCAACCCCTGGGGGCCCCAACCCCAGCTCCTGAGGTCCAACACCTTAGCGCCCGAACCATAGCTCCAGGAGCCTAAACCCTGGGGGTCCTAACACCAGCTCCAGGGGCCCAACCCTTGAGCACCAGAACAATACCTCCAGGGGCCTAACCACTGGAGGCCCCAACACCAGCTCCAGGGGACCAACCCCTGAGCGCTCCAACCATAGCTACACAGGCCTAACCCCTGGGGGCCCCCAAACCAGCTCCAAGGTCTCAAAACCTGAGCGCCCGAACCATAGCTCCAGGGGTCTAACCCCTGGGGGCCCCAACCCCAGCTCTAGGGGCCAACCCCTGGGGGCCCCAACAACAGCTCCAGGGGCCCAACCCCTGAGCGCCCGAACCATAGCTCCAGGGGACTAACCCCTGGGGCCTCAACACCAGCTCCAGGAGCCCAACCCCTGGGGGCCCCAACACCAGGTCCAGGGGCCCAACCCCTGAGCGCCCGAACTATAGCTCCAGGGGCCTAACCCCTAGAGGCCCCAACCCCAGCTCCAGGGGTCAAAACCCTGGGGCCCTCGACTCCAGCTCCAGGGGCCCAACCCCTGAGCGCCCGAACCATAGCTCCAGGGGCCCAACCCCTGAGCGCACGAACCATAGCTACAGGGGCCTAACCCCTCGGGCCCCAAAAAACTGCTCCAGGGGCCCAACCCCTGGGGGCCCCAACACCAACTCCAGGTGTCGAACCCCTGAGCGCCCGAAGCATAGCTCCAGGGGCCTAACCCCTAGGGGCCCCAACCCCAGCTACAGGGGCAAAACCCCTGGGGGACCCAACACCAGCTCCAGGGGCCCAACGCCTGAGCGTCCAAACCATAGCTCCAGGGGCCTAACCCCCGGGGACCCCAACCCCAGCTAAAGGGGCCCAACCCCTGGGGGCCCCAACACCAGTTCCAGGAGCCCAACCCCTGGGGGCCCCAACACCAGCTCCAGGGGCCAAACCCCAGAGCGCCCGAACCATAGCTCCAGGGGCCCAACCCCTGGGGGCCCCTACACCAGCTCCAGGGGCCCAAACCCTGAGCGCCCGAACCATAGCTCCAGGGGCCTAACCCCTGGGGCCCCAACACCAGCTCCAGGGGCCCAACCCCTGGGGGCCACAACACCAGCTCCAGGGGCCCAACTCCTGAGCGCCCGAACCATAGCTCCAGGAGCCTAACCCCTGTGGGCCCTAACACCAGCTCCAAGGGCCCAACCCATGAGCCCCCGAACTATTGCTCCAGGGTCCCAACCCCTGGGGGCCCAAATACCAGCTCCAGGGGCCCAACTCCTGAGCGCCCGAACCATAGCTCCAGGGGCCTAACCCCTGTGGGCCCCAACATCAGCTCCAAGGGCCCAACCCCTGAGCGCACGAACAATACGTTCAGGGGCCTAACCCCTGGGGGCCCCAACACCAGCACCAGGGGCCCAACCCTTGAACGCCCGAACCATAGCTCCAGGGGCCCAACCCCTGAGCGCCCGAACTATAGCTCCAGGGGCCTAACCCCTGGGGCCCCAACACCAGCTCCAGGGACCCAACCCCTGGGGGCTCCAACACTAGCTCCAGGGGCCCAACCCCTGAGCACCCCAACCCCAGCTCCAGGGGCCCAACCCCTGGGGGCCCCAACACCAGCTCCAGGGGCCCAACCCCTGAGCGCCCGAACCATAACTCCAGGGGCCTAAACCCCGGGGGCCCCAAACCCAGTTGCAGGGGCCCAAGCCCTAAGGCCCTCGACCCCAGCTCCAGGGGCACAACCCCTGAGAGCCCGAACCATAGCTCCGGGGCCTAACCCCTGGGGCCCCAACACCAGCTCCAGGGGCCCAAACCCTGAGCGCCCGAACCATAGCTCCAGGGGCCTAACCCCTGGGAGCCCCAACACCAGCTCCAGGGGTCCAACCCCTGAGCACCTGAAGAATACCTCCAGGGGCCTATCCCCTGGGGGTCCCAACACCAGATCCACGGGCCCAACCCCTGAGCTTCCGAACAACACCTTGAGGGGCCTAACCCCTGGGGGCCCGAACACCAGCTCCAGGGGCCCAAACCTAGAGCGAACGAACCATAGCTGAAGGGACATAACCCCTGGGGGCCCCCACCCCAGCTCCAAGGGACCAACCCCTGAGTGCCCGAACCAGAGCTCCAGGGGCCTAACCCCCGGTGACCCCAACCCCAGCTCCAGGGGCCCAACCCCTGGGGGCCCCAACCCCAGCTCCTGAGGTCCAACACCTTAGCGCCCGAACCATAGCTCCAGGAGCCTAAACCCTGGGGGTCCTAACACCAGCTCCAGGGGCCCAACCCTTGAGCACCAGAACAATACCTCCAGGGGCCTAACCACTGGAGGCCCCAACACCAGCTCCAGGGGACCAACCCCTGAGCGCTCCAACCATAGCTACACAGGCCTAATCCCTGGGGGCCCCCAACCCAGCTCCAAGGTCTCAAAACCTGAGCGCCCGAACCATAGCTCCAGGGGTCTAACCCCTGGGGGCCCCAACCCCAGCTCTAGGGGCCAACCCCTGGGGGCCCCAACAACAGCTCCAGGGGCCCAACCCCTGAGCGCCCGAACCATAGCTCCAGGGGACTAACCCCTGGGGCCTCAACACCAGCTCCAGGAGCCCAACCCCTGGGGGCCCCAACACCAGGTCCAGGGGCCCAACCCCTGAGCGCCCGAACTATAGCTCCAGGGGCCTAACCCCTAGAGGCCCCAACCCCAGCTCCAGGGGTCAAAACCCTGGGGCCCTCGACTCCAGCTCCAGGGGCCCAACCCCTGAGCGCCCGAACCATAGCTCCAGGGGCCCAACCCCTGAGCGCACGAACCATAGCTACAGGGGCCTAACCCCTCGGGCCCCAAAAAACTGCTCCAGGGGCCCAACCCCTGGGGGCCCCAACACCAACTCCAGGTGTCGAACCCCTGAGCGCCCGAAGCATAGCTCCAGGGGCCTAACCCCTAGGGGCCCCAACCCCAGCTACAGGGGCAAAACCCCTGGGGGACCCAACACCAGCTCCAGGGGCCCAACGCCTGAGCGTCCAAACCATAGCTCCAGGGGCCTAACCCCCGGGGACCCCAAACCCAGATAAAGGTGCCAAACCCCTGGGGGCCCCAACACCAGTTCCAGGAGCCCAAACCCTGGGGGCCCCAACACCAGCTCCAGGGGCCAAACCCCAGAGCGCCCGAACCATAGCTCCAGGGGCCCAAACCCTGGGGGCCCCTACACCAGCTCCAGGGGCCCAAACCCTGAGCGCCCGAACCATAGCTCCAGGGGCCTAACCCCTGGGGCCCCAACACCAGCTCCAGGGGCCCAACCCCTGGGGGCCACAACACCAGCTCCAGGGGCCCAACTCCTGAGCGCCCGAACCATAGCTCCAGGAGCCTAACCCCTGTGGGCCCTAACACCAGCTCCAAGGGCCCAACCCATGAGCCCCCGAACTATTGCTCCAGGGTCCCAACCCCTGGGGGCCCAAATACCAGCTCCAGGCGCCCAACTCCTGAGCGCCCGAACCATAGCTCCAGGGGCCTAACCCCTGTGGGCCCCAACATCAGCTCCAAGGGCCCAACCCCTGAGCGCACGAACAATACGTTCAGGGGCCTAACCCCTGGGGGCCCCAACACCAGCACCAGGGGCCCAACCCTTGAACGCCCGAACCATAGCTCCAGGGGCCCAACCCCTGAGCGCCCGAACCATAGCTCCAGGGGCCTAACCCCTGGGGCCCCAACACCAGCTCCAGGGACCCAACCCCTGGGGGCTCCAACACTAGCTCCAGGGGCCCAACCCCTGAGCACCCCAACCCCAGCTCCAGGGGCCCAACCCCTGGGGGCCCCAACACCAGCTCCAGGGGCCCAACCCCTGAGCGCCCGAACCATAACTCCAGGGGCCTAAACCCCGGGGGCCCCAAACCCAGTTGCAGGGGCCCAACCCCTAAGGCCCTCGACCCCAGCTCCAGGGGCACAACCCCTGAGAGCCCGAACCATAGCTCCGGGGCCTAACCCCTGGGGCCCCAACACCAGCTCCAGGGGCCCAAACCCTGAGCGCCCGAACCATAGCTCCAGGGGCCTAACCCCTGGGGGCCCCAACACCAGCTCCAGGGGTCCAACCCCTGAGCACCTGAAGAATACCTCCAGGGGCCTATCCCCTGGGGGTCCCAACACCAGCTCCAGGGTCCCAACCCCTGAGCGCCCGAACCATAGCTACAGGGGCCTAACCCCTGGGGCCCCAACAGCACTTCCAGGGGCACAACCCCTGGGGGCCCCAACACCAGCTCCAGGGGCCCAAACCTTGAGCGCCCGAACCATAGTTCCATGGGCCTAACCCCTGGGGGCCCCAACACCAGCTCCAGGGGTCCAACCCCTGAGCGCCCGAACCATAGCTCCAGGGGCCTAACCCCTGGGGGCCCTAACACCAGCTCCAGGGGCCCTACCCCTGAGCGCTCGAACCATAGCTACAGGGGCCTAACCCCAGGGGGCCCCCAGCCAAGATCCAAGGGCCCAAAACCTGAGCGTCCGAACAATAGCTCCAGGGGCCTAACCCCTGGGGCCCCAACAGCAGCTCCAGGGGCCCAACCCCTGCGGGTCTCAGCACCAGCTCTAGGGTCCCAACCCCTGAGCGCCGAAAAAATAGCTCCAGGGGCCTAACCCCTGGGGGGCCCCAAACCGAGGTCCAGGGGCCCCACCCCTGGGGGCCCCACACCAGCTCCAGGGGCCCAAACCCTGGGGGCCCCAACACCAGCTCCAGGGGCCCAATCCCTGACCGCCCGAACAATACCTCCAGGGGCCTAACAGCTGGGGCCACAACACCAGCTCCAGCGTCCCAACCCCTGAGCGCTCGAACCATAGCTACAGGGTCATAACCCCTGGGGGCCCCCACCCCAGCTCCAAGAGCCCAAAACCTGATTGAACGAACCATAGCTCCAGGGGCCTAAACCCTGTGGCCCCAACACCAGCTCCAGGGGCCCAACCCCTGAGCGCCCGAACCATAGTTCCAGGGGCCTAACCCCTGGGGGCCCCAACACCAGCTCCAGGGGTCCAACCACTTAGCGCCCGAACCATAGATCCAGGGGCCTAACCCCTGGGTGCCCCAACCCCAGCTCCAGGGGCCCAACCCCTGGGGGCCCCAACACCAGCTCCAGCGGCCCAACTCCTGAGCGCCCGAACCATAGCTCCATTGGCCTAACCTCTGTCGGCCCCAACACCAGCTCCAAGGGCCCAACCCCTGAGCGCCCGAACCATAGCTCCAGGGGCCTAACCCCTAGGGCCTCAACACGAGCTCCAAGGGCCCAACCCCTGGGGGCCCCAACACCAGCTCCAGGGGCCAAACCCCTGAGCGCCCGAACCATAACTCCAGGGGCCTAACCTCTGTCGGCCCCAACACCAGCTCCAAGGACCAAACCCCTGGGCGCCCGAACCATAGCTCCAGGGGCCTAACCCCTAGGGCCTCAACACGAGCTCCAAGGGCCTAACCCCTGGGGGCCCCCACCCCAGCTCCAAGGGCCCAACCCCTGAACGCCCAAACCATAGCGACAGGGGCCTAACCCCCGGGGACCCCAACCCCAGCTCCAAGGGCCCAACCCACAGGAGCCCCAAAACCAGCTCCAAGGGCAGAACCTCTGAGCGTCAGAACCATAGCTCCAGGGGCGTAACCCCCGGGGGCCCTAACCTCCAGGGGCCTAACCCCCGGGGGCCACCTCCAGGGGCCCAACCCCTGGGGGCCCCAGCACCAGCTCCAGGTGCCCAACCCCTGAGCGCCCGAACCATAGCTCCAGGGACCTACCCCCGGGGACACCAACCACAGCTTCAGGGGCCAAACCCCTCGGGGCCCCAACACCAGCTCCAGGAGCCCAACCCCTGGGGGCCCCAACACCAGCTCCAGGGGCCCAAGCCCAGAGAGCCCGAACCATAGCTCCAGGGGCCCAACCCCTGGGGGCCCCAACACCAGCTCCAGGGGCCCAACCCCTGAGCGCCCGAACCGTAGCTCCAGGGGCCTAACCCCTGGGGCCCCAACACCAGCTCCAGGGACCCAACCCCTGGGGGCCGCAACACCAGCTCCAGGGGCCCAACTCCTGAGAGCCCAAATAATAGCTCCAAGGGCCTAACCTCTGTGGGCCCCAACACCAGCTCCAAGGGCCCAACCCCTGAGCGCCCCAACCATAGCTCCAGGGGCCTTTCCCCTGGGGCCCCAACACCAGCTCCAGGGGCCCAACCCCTGGGGACTCCAACACCAGATCCAGGGGCCCAACCCCTGAGCGCCCGAACCATAGCTTCAGGGGCCTAACCCCTAGGGGCCCCAACCCCAGCTCCAGGGGCCCAACCCCTGAGCGCCCGAAACATAGATCCAGAGGCCTAACCCCCGGGGGCCCCAACCCGAGCTCCAGGGGCCCAACCCCTGAGGCCTTCGACAACAGCTCCACGGGCTCAACCCCTGAGCGCCCGAACCATAGCTCCGGGGCCTAACCCCTGGGGCCCCAACACCAGCTCCAGGGGCCCAACCCCTGAGCGCCCGAACCATAGGTCCAGGGGCCTCACCCCTGGGGCCCCAACACTAGCACCAGGGGCCCAACCCCTGGGGGCCCCAACTCTAGCTCCAGGGTCCCAACCCCTGAGAGCCCGAATCATAGCTCCAGGGGCCCAACCCCTGAGCGACCGAACCATACCTCCAGGGGCCTAACCCCCGGGGGCCCCAACCCCTGCTCCAGGGGCCCAACCCCTGGGGCCCTCAACCCCAGCTCCAGGGGCCCAACCCCTGAGCGCCCGAACCATAGCTCCAGGGGCCCAACCCCTGAGCGCCCGAACCACAGCTCCAGGGGTCTAACCCCTGGGGACTCAACACCAGCTCCAGGGGCCCAACCCCTTGGGGCCCCAACACCAGCTCCAGGGGCCGAACCCCGAGAGAAAAAACCAAAGCTCCAGGGGCCTAACCCCTGGGGGCCCCAACCCCAGCTCCAGGGGCCCAACCCCTGGGGGCCCCAAAACCAGCACAAGGGGCCCAGCCCCTGAGCGCTTGAACCATAGCTCCAGGGGCCTAACCCCCGGGGGCCCCAACTACAGCTCTAGAGGCCCAACCCCTGCGGGCCATAACACCAGCTCCAGGATCCCAACCCCTGGGGGCCCCAACACCAGCTCCAGGGGTACAACCCGTAAGCGCCCGAACCATAGCTCCAGGGGCCTAACCCCTGGGGCCCCAACACTAGCATCAGTAGCCCAACCGCTGGGGGCCCCAACACCAGCACCAGGGTCCCAACCACTGAGCGCCCGAACCATAACTCCAGGGGTCTAATCCCTGGGGGCCCCAATACCAGCTCCAAGGGCCCAACCCCTGAGCGCCCGAAGAATACCTCCAGGGGCCTAACGCCTGGGGGCCCCAACACCAGCTCCAGGGGCCCAAACCCTGAGAGCCCGAACCATAGCTCCAGGGGCCCAACCCCTGAGTGACCGAACCATACCTCCAGGGTCCTAATCCCTGTGGGCCCCAATACCAGCTCCAAGGGACCAACCCCTGAGCGCAAGAACAATACCTCTAAGGGCCTAACCCCTGGGGGCCTCAACACCAGCTCCAGGGGCCCAACCCCTGAGCGCCCGAACCATAGCTTCAGGAGCCCAACCCCTGAACGACCGAACCATAGCTCCAGGGGCCCAATCCCTGAGCGCTTGAACCGTATCTCAAGGGGCCTGTCCGCTGGGGCCCCAACCCCAGCTCCAGGGGTCCAACCCCTGGGGGCCCTAACACCAGCTCCAGGGGCCCACCCCCTGAGCTCCCGAACCATAGCTCCAGGGGCCTAACCCCCGGGGGCCCCAACCCCAGCTCCAGGGCCTCAACCCCTGGGGCCCTCGACCCCAGCTCCAGGAGCCCAACCACTGAGCGCCCGGACCATAGCTTCAGGGGACCAACCCCTGGGGCTCCAACTCCAGCTACAGGGGCCGAACCCCTTGGGGCCCCAATACCAGCTCCAGGGGCCGAACCCCGAGCGCCCGAACCAAAGCTCCAGGGGCCTAACCCCTGCGGGCCCAAACCCCAGCTCCAGGGGCCCAAACCCTGGGGGCCCCAAAACCAGCTCCAGGGGCCCAACCCCTGAGCGCTCGAACCATAGCTCCAGGGGCCTAACCCCCGGGGGACCCAACACCAGCTCCAGGGGCCGAACCGCTCGGGGCCCGAACACCAGCTCCAGGGGCCAAACCCCTGAGCGCCCGAACCATAGCTCCAGGGGCCTAACCCCAGGGGGTCCCAACCACAGCTCCAGGAGCCCAACGCCTGCGGGCCCCAACACCAGCTCCAGGATCCCAACCCCTGGGGGCCCCAACACCAGCTCCAGGGGCCCAACCTCAGAGCGCCCTAACCATAGCTACAGGGGCCCAGCCCCTGGGGGCCCCAACACCAGCTCCAGCGGCCCAACCCCTGAGCGCCCGAACCATAGCTCCAGGGGCCTAACCCCTGGGGCCCCAACAGCAGCATCAGGGGCCCAACCCCTGGGGTCCCAACACCAGCTCCAGGGTCCCAACCCCTAAGCGCCCGAACCATACCTCCAGGGGCCTAACCCCTGGGGGCCCCAACACCAGCTCCAGGTGCCCAACCCCTGAGCGACCGAACCATAGCTCCAGAGGCCCAACCCCTGAGCGCCTGAACCATGGCTCAAGGGGCCTAACCCCTGGGGCCCAATCACCAGCCCCAGGGGCTCAACCCCTGGGGGCCCCAACACCAGCTCCAGGGGCCCAACCCCTGAGCGCCCGAACCATAGCTCCAGGGGCTTAACCCCTAGGGGCCTTAACCCCAGCACCAGAGGCCCAACCCCTGGGGGCCCAAACACCAGCTCCAGGGACCCAACTCCTGAGCTCCCAAACCATAGCTCCAGGGGCCTAACCCCCGGGGACCGCAACCACAACTCCAGGGGCCAAAGCCCTGCGGGCCCCAACACCAGCTCCAGAATCCCAACCCATGGGGGCCCCAACACCAGCTCCAGGGGCCCAACACCAGAGCGCCTTAACCATAGCTCCAGGGGCCCAGCCCCTGGGACCCCAACACCAGCTCCAGGGGCCCAACCCCAGAGCGCCCGAACCATAGCTCCAGGGGCCAAACCTCTGGGGCCCCAACACCAGCACCAGGGGCCCAACCCCTGGGGGCCCCAACACCAGCTCCAGGGTCCCAACCCATGAGCACCCGAACCATACCTCCAGGTTCCGAACCCCTGGGGGCCCCAACACCAGCTTCAGGGACCCAACCCCTGAGCGCCCGAACCATAGCTCCAGGGGCCCAACCCCTAAGCGACCGAACCATAGCTCCAGGGGCCCAACCCCTTTGCGCCTGAACCATAGCTCAGGGGGCCTAACCCCTGGGGCCCCAACACCAGCTCCAGGGGCCCAACCCCTGGGGGCCACAACACCAGCTCCAGGGGCCCAACCCCTGAGCGCCCGAACCATAGCTCCAGAGGCCTAACCCCCGTGGGCCCCAACCACAGCTCCAGGGGTCCAACCCCTGCGGGCCCCAACACCTCCTCCAGGAGCCCAACCCCTGGGGGCCCCAACACCAGCTCCAGGGGCCGAACCCCAGAGCGCCCTAACCATAGCTCCAAGGTCCCAACCCCTGGGGGCCCCAACACCACCTCCAGCGGCCCAACCCCTGAGCGCCCGAACCATAGCTCCAGGGGCCTAACCCCTGGGGCCCCAACAACAGCTCCAGGGGCCCAACCCCTGAGCTCCAGAACCATAGCTCCAGGGGCCTAATCCCTTGGGGGCCCCATCACCAGCTTCAAGGGCCCAACCCCTGAGCGCCCGAACAATACCTCCAGGGGCCTAACCCCTGGGGGCCCCAACACCAGCTCCACGAGCCCAAACCCTGAGTGCCCGAACCATAGCTCCCGGGGCATAACACCTGGGGGCCCCACTCCAGCTCCAAGGGCCCAACCCCTGAGCTCCCTAACCATAGCTCCAGGGGCCAAACCCCTGGCGCCCCAACACCAGCTCCAGGGGTCCAACCCCTGGGAGCCCCAACACCAGCTCCAGGGGCCCAACCCCACAGCTCCCGAACCATAGCTCCATGCAGGAAATGCTCTGTGCATTACCCTGCGTGACCACATGGTGTCAGTGTTGCTCCATGCCGGGAAATGCTCAGTGTATTACCCTGTGTGGCTACATGCTGTCACTGTTGCTCCATGCGGGGAAATGTTCTGTGCATTACCCTATGTGTCCACACGGTGTCACTCTTGCACTATGCAGGAAATGCTCTGGGCATTACTGTGATGGAGTGGGGACTGTCTGTGTGGGGGATGGGAGAGCAGGGGGTGACTTTAGGTCAGGGGCCCCAACACCAGCTCCAAGGGCCCAACGCCTGAGCGTCCGAACAATACGTCCAGGTGCCTAACCCCTGGGGGCCCCAACACCAGCTCCTAGGGCCCAACCTCTGAGCGTCCGAACCATAGCTCCAGGGGCCCAACCCCTGAGCGCCCGAACCATAGCTCCAGGGGCCTAACCCCTGGGGCCCCAACACCAGCTCCAGGGGCCCAACCCCTGAGCGCCCGAACCATAGCTCCAGGGGCCCAATCCCCGGGGGTCCCAACCCCAGCTCCAGGGGCCCAACCCCTGGGGGCCCCAACACCAGCACCAGGGGCCAACCCCTGAGCGCCCGAACCATAGCTCCAGGGGACTAACCCCCGTAGGCCCCAACCACAGATCCAAGGGCCCAGCCCCTGCGGGCCCCAACACCAGCTCCAGGGGCCGAAACCCAGAGCGCCCTAACCATAGCTCCAGGGGCCTAATCTCTTGGAGGCCCCATAACCAGCTCCAAGGGCCCAACCCCTGAGCGCCCGAACAATACCTTCAGTGGCCTAACCC
Organism: Gopherus flavomarginatus; assembly: GCF_025201925.1. Taxonomy (NCBI): domain Eukaryota; kingdom Metazoa; phylum Chordata; order Testudines; family Testudinidae; genus Gopherus; species Gopherus flavomarginatus. Next base: position 225 of record NW_026114696.1, on the reverse strand, counting down.
CTGGGGGCCCCAACACCAGCTCCACGGGCCCAACCCCTGAGTGCCCGAACCATAGCTCCAGGGGCCTAACCCCTGGGGGCCCCCACCACCAGCTGCAAAGGCCCAAGCCCTGGGAGCCCCAACACTAGCTCCAGGGACCCAACCCCAGAGCTCCCGAACCATAGCTCTATGCAGGAAATGCTCTGTGCATTACTCTGCGTGACCACATGATGTAACTGTTGCTCC
>NW_026114695.1:0-55163 GCF_025201925.1 Gopherus flavomarginatus | reverse complement strand
CAGCTCCAGGGGCCCAACCCCTGGGGGCCCGAACCATAGCTCCAGGGGCCCAACCCCTGGGGGACCCAACACCAGCTCCAGGGGCCCAAACCCTGGGGCGCTCCAACACCAGCTCCAGGGGCCCAACCCCTGGTTGCCCGAACCATAGCTCCAGGGGCCCAACCCCTCGGGGCCCCTACACCAGTTCCAGGGGCCCAACCCCTGGGGTCCCGAACCATAGCTCCAGGGGCCCAACCTCTGGGTGCCCCAACACCAGTTCCAGGGGCCCAACCCCTGGGGGCCCCAACACCAGCTCCAGGGGCCCAACCCCTGGGAGCCCGAACCATAGCTCCAGGGGCCCAAACCATGGAGGCCTCAACACCAGCTCCAGGTGCCAAACCCCTGGGGGCCCCAACACCAGCTCCAGGGGCCCAACCCCTGACGGCCAGAACCATAGCTCCAGGGGCCCAACCCCTGGGCGCCCCAACACCAGATAAAGGGGCCCAACCCCTGGGGGCCCGAACCATAGCTCCAGGGGCCCAACCCCTAGGGGCCCCAACTTCAGCTCCAGGGGCCCAACCACTGGGGGCCCGAACCATAGCTCCAGGGGCCAAACCCCTGGGGGGCCCCAACACCAGCTCCAGGGGCCAAACCCCTGGGGGCCCCAACACCAGCTCCAGGGGCCCAAACCCTGGGGGCCCGAACCATAGCTCCAGGGGCACAACCCCTGGGTGCCCCAACACCAGCTCCAGGGGTCCAACCCCTGGGGGCCCCAACACCAGCTCCAGGGGCTCAACCCCTGGGGCCCCCAACACCAGCTCCAGGGGCCCAACCCCTGGGGGCTCCAACACCAGCTCCAGGGGCCCAACCCCTGGGGGCCCCAACACCAGCTCAAGGGGCCCATCCCCTGGGGGACCAAACACCAGTTCCAGGGGCCCAACCCCTGGGGACCCCAACACCAGCTCCAGGGGCCCAACCCCTGGGGGCCCGAACCATAGCTCCAGGGGCCAAACCCCTGGGTTCCCCAACACCAGCTCCAGGTGCCCAACCCCTGGGGGCCCCAACACCAGCTCCAGGTTCTAAACCCCTGGGGCCCCCAACACCAGCTCCAGGGGCCCAACCCCTGGGGGCCCCAACAAGAGCTCCAGGGGCCCAACCCCTGGGGGCCCAAACACCAGCTCCAGTGGCCCAACCCCTGGGGGCCCCAACACCAGCTCCAGGGGCCCAACCCCTGGGGGCCCGAACCATAGCTCCAGGGGCCCAACCCCTGGGGGCCCCAACACTAGCTCCAGGGGCCCAATCCCTGGGGGCCCGAACCATAGCTCCAGTAGCCCAACCCCTGGGGGGCCCAACACCAGCTCAAGGGGCCCAACCCCTGGGGGCCCGAACACCAGCTCCAGGGGCGCAAACCCTGGGGGCCTGAACCATAGCTCCGGGGGCCCAACCCCTGGAGGCCCCAACACCAGCTCCAGGGGCCCAACCCCTGGGTGCCCCAACACCAGCTCCAGGGGCCCAACCCCTGGGGGCCCGAACCATAGCACCAGGGGCCAAACCCCTGGGTTCCCCAACACCAGCTCCAGGTGCCCAACCCCTGGGGGCCCCAAAATCAGCTCCAGGGGCCCAACCCCTGGGGGCCCGAACCATAGTTCCAGGGGCCTAACCCCTGGGGGCCCCAACACCAGCTCCAGGGGCCCAACCCCTTGGGGCCCGAACCATAGCTCCAGGGGCACAACCCCTGGGGGGCCCAACATCAGGTCCAGGGGCCCAACCTCTGGGGGCCCGAACCATAGCTCCCGGGGCAGAACCCCTGGGGGCGCCAACACCAGCTCCAGGGGCCCAACCCCTTGCGGCCCAAACCATAGCTCCATTGGCCCAACCCCTGGGGGCCCGAACCATAGCTCCAGGGGCCCAACCCCTGGGGGCCCCAACACCAGCTCCAGGGGCCCAACCCCTGAGGGCCCGAACCATAGCTCCAGGGGCCCAATCCCTGAGGGCCCGAACCATAGCTCTAGGGGCCCAACCCCTGGGGGCCCCAACACCCGCTCCAGGGGCCCAACCCATGGGGGCCAGAACACCAGCTCAATGGGCCCAACCCCTGTGGGCCCGAACCATAGATCCAGGGGTCCAGCCCCTGGGGGGCCCAACATCAGCTCCAGGGGCCCAACCCCTTGCGGCCCAAACCATAGCTCCATTGGCCCAACCCCTGGGGGCCCGAACCATAGCTCCAGGGGCCAAACCCCTGGGGCCCCAACACCAGCTCCAGGGGTCCAACCCCTGGGGCTCCGAACCATAGCTCCAGGGGAGCAACCGCTGGGGGACCCAACACCAGCTTCAGGAGCCCAATCCCTGGGGGCCCGAACCATAGCTCCAGGGGCCCAACCCCTGGGTTCCCGAACCATATCTCCAGGGGACCAACCTCTGGGGGCCCCAACACCAGCTCCAGGGGCCCAATCCCTGGGGGCCCGAACCATAGCTCCAGGGGCCCTACCCCTGGATGCCCCAACACCAGCTCCAGGGGCCCAACCTCTGGGGGCCCCAACACCAGCTCCAGGGGCCCAACCCCTGAGGGCCCGAACCATAGCTCCAGGCGCCCAACCCCTGAGGGCCCGAACCATAGCTCCAGGGGCCAAACCCCTGGGGGCCCCAACACCCGCTCCAGGGGCCCAACCCCTGGGGGCCAGAACACCAGCTCCATGGGCCCCACCCCTGGGGGCCCGAACCATAGATCCAGGGGTCCAACCCCTGGGGGGCCCAACATCATCTCCAGGGGCCCAACCCCTGGGGCTCCGAACCATAGCTCCAGGGGACCAAACCCTGGTGGCCCGAACTATAGGTCCAGGGGCCCAACCGCTGGGGGCTCCAACACGAGCACCAGGGGCCCAACCCCTGGGGGCCCCAACACCAGCTCCAGGGGCCCAACCCCTGGGTTCCCAAACCATAGCTCCCGGGGCCCAACCCCTTGGGGCGCAAACACCAGCTCCAGGGGCCCAACCCCTGTGGGCCCCAACACCAGCTCCAGGGGCCCAACCCCTGGGGGCCCCAACACCAGCTCCAGGGGCCCAACCCCTGGGGGCCCGAATCATAGCTCCAGGGGCCCAACCCCTGGGGGCCCCAACACCAACTCCAGGGGCCCAACCCCTGGGGTCCCGAACCATAGCTCCAGGGGCCCAACCCCTGGGGGCCCCAACACCAGCTCCAGGGGCCCAACCCCTGGGAGCCACAACACCAGCTCCAGGGGCCCAACCCCTGGGAGCCCGAACCATAGATCCAGGGGCCCAAACCCTGGGGGCCCCAACACCAGCTCCAGGGGCCCAACCCCTGAGGGCCGGAACCATAGCTCCAGGGGCCCAACCCCTGGGCGCCCCAACACCAGCTCCAGGGGCCCAAACCCTGGGGGCGCCAACACCAGCTCCAGGGGCCCAACCCCTGGGGGACCCAACACCAGCTCCAGGGGCCCAACCCCTGAGGGCCCGAACCATAGCTCCAGGGGACCAACCCCTTTGGGCCCGAACCATATCTCCAGGGGACCAACCTTTGGGGGCCCCAACACCAGCTCCAGGGGCCCAATCCCTGGGGGCCCGAACCATAGCTCCAGGGGCCCTACCCCTGGGTACCCCAACACCAGCTCCAGGGGCCCAACCCCTGGGGGCCGCAACACCAGCTCCAGGGGCCCAACCCCTGGGAGCCCGAACCATAGCTCCAGGGGCCCAAACCCTGGGGGCCCCAACACCAAATCCAGGGGCCAAACCCCTGAGGGCCCCAACACCAGCTCCAGGGGCCCAACCCCTGGGGGCCCCAACACCAGCTCCAGGGGCCCAACCCCTGGGGGCCCGAACCATAGCTCCAGGGGCCCAACCCCTGGGGGCCCCAACACCAACTCCAGGGGCCCAACCCCTGGGGGCCCCAACACCAGCTCCAGTGGCCCAACCCCTCGGGGCCCCTACACCAGCTCCAGGGGCCCAACCCCTGGGGTCCCGAACCATAGCTCCAGGGGCCCAACCCCTGGGGGCCCCAACACCAGCTCCAGGGGCCCAACCCCTGGGGGCCCCAACACCGGCTCCAGGGGCCCAACCCCTGGGAGCCCGAACCATAGCTCTAGGGGCCCAAACCCTGGGGGACCCAACACCAGCTCCAGGGGCCAAACCCCTGGGGGCCCCAACACCAGCTCCAGGGGCCCAACCCCTGAGGGCCGGAACCATAACTCAAGGGGCCCAACCCCTGGGCACCCCAACACCAGCTCCAGGGGCCCAAACCCTGGGGGCCCCAACACCAGCTCCAGGGGCCCAACCCCTGGGGGACCCAACAATAGCTCCAGGGTCCCAACCCCTGAGGGCCCCAACACCAGCTCCAGGGGCCCAACCCCTGAGGGCCCGAACCATAGCTCCAGGGGCCCAACCGCTGGGGGACCCAACACCAGCTTCAGGAGCCCAATCCCTGGGGGCCCGAACCATGGCTCCAGGGGCCCAAACCCTGGGGTCCGAACCATAGCTCCAGGGGCCCAACCCCTGAGGGCCCGAACCATAGCTCCAGGGGACCAACCCCTGAGGGCCCGAACCATAGCTCCAGGGGATCAACCCCTGGGGGCCCCAACACCCGCTCCAGGGGCCCAACCCCTGGGGGCCAGAACACCAGCTCCATGGGCCCCACCCCTGGGGGTCCGAACCATAGATCCAGGGGTCTAACCCCTGGGGGGCCCAACATCAGCTCCAGGGGCCCAACCCCTGGGGGCCCCAACACCAGCTCCAGGGGCCCAACTCCTGGGGGCCCGAACCATAGCTCCAGGGGCCCAACCCCTGGGGCCCCAACACCAGCTCCAGGGGTCCAACCCCTGGGGCTCCGAACCATAGCTCCAGGGGACCAAACCCTGGCGGCCCGAACTATAGCTCCAGGGGCCCTACCGCTGGGGGCTCCAACACGAGCACCAGGGGCCCAACCCCTGGGGGCCCCAACACCAGCTCAAGGGGCCCAACCCCTGGGTTCCCAAACCATAGCTCCCGGGGCCCAACCCCTGGGGGCGCAAACACCAGCTCCAGGGGCCCAACCCCTGGGGGCCCCAACACCAGCTCCAGGGGCCCAACCAATGGGGGCCCGAACGATAGCTCCAGGGGCCCAACCCCTGGGGGCCCCAACACCAACTCCAGGGGCCCAACCCCTGGGGGCCCCAACACCAGCTCCAGTGGCCCAACCCCTCGGGGCCCCTACACCAGCTCCAGGGGCCCAACCCCTGGGGTCCCGAACCATAGCTCCAGGGGCCCAACCCCTGGGGGCCCCAACACCAGCTCCAGGGGCCCAACCCCTGGGAGTCCCAACACGAGCTGCAGGGGCCCAACCCCTGGGAGCCCGAACCATAGCTCCAGGGGCCCAAACCCTGGGGGCCCCAACACCAGCTCCAGGGGCCAAACCCCTAGGGGCCCCTACACGAGCTCCAGGGGCCCAACCCCTGAGGGCCGGAACCATAGCTCCAGGGGCCCAACCCCTGGGCGCCCCAACACCAGCTCCAGGGGCCCAAACCCTGGGGGCCCCAACACCAGCTGCAGGGGCCCAATCCCTGGGGGACCCAACACCAGCTCCAGGGGCCCAACCCCTGAGGGCCCGAACCGTAACTCCAGGGGCCCAACCGCTGGGGGACCCAACACCAGCTTCAGGAGCCCAATCCCTGGGGGCCCGAACCATAGCTCCAGGGGCCCAACCCCTGGGGGCCCGAACCATATCTCCAGGGGACCAAACTCTGGGGGCCCCAACACCAGCTCCAGGGGCCCAATCCCTGGGGGCCCGAACCATAGCTCCAGGGGCCCTACCCCTGGGTGCCCCAACACCAGCTCCAGGGGCCCAACCCCTGGGGGCCGCAACACCACCTCCAGGGGCCCAACCCCTGGGAGCCCGAACCATAGCTCCAGGGGCCCAAACCCTGGGGGCCCCAACACCAGCTCCAGGGGCCCAACCCCTGGGGGCCCCAACACCAGCTCCAGGGGCCCAACCCCTGGGGGCCCGAACCATAGCTCCAGGGGCCCAACCCCTGGGGGAACCAACACCAACTCCAGGGGCCCAACCCCTGGGGGCCACAACACCAGCTCCAGTGGCCCAACCCCTCGGGGCCCCTACACCAGCTCCAGGGCCCAACCCCTGGGGTCCCGAACCATAGCTCCAGGGGCCCAACCCCTGGGGGCCCCAACACCAGCTCCAGGGGCCCAACCCCTGGGAGCCCGAACCATAGCTCCAGGGGCCCAAACCCTGGGGGCCCCAACACCAGCTCCAGGGGCCCAACCGCTGAGGGCCGGAACCATAACTCCAGAGGCCCAACCCCTGGGCACCCCAACACCAGCTCCAGGGGCCCAAACCCTGGGGGCCCCAACACCAGCTCCAGGGTCCCAACCCCTGGGGGACCCAACACCAACTCCAGGGGCCCAACCCCTTTGGGCCCGAACCATAGCTCCAGGGGCCAAACCCCTGAGGGCCCCAACACCAGCTCCAGGGTTCCAACCCCTGAGGGCCCGAACCATAGCTCCAGGGGCCCAACCGCTGGGGGACCCAACACCAGCTTCAGGAGCCCAATCCCTGGGGGCCCGAACCATGGCTCCAGGGGCCCAACCCCTGGGGGCCCGAACCATATCTCCAGGGGACCAACCTCTGGGGGCCCCAACACAGGCTCCAGGGGCCCAATCCCTGGGGGCCCGAACCATAGCTCCAGGGGCCCAACCCCCAAGGGCCCCAACACCAGCTCCAGGGGCTCAACCCCTGAGGGCCCGAACCATAGCTCCAGGGGCCCAACCGCTGGGGGACCCAACACCAGCTTCAGGAGCCCAATCCCTGGGGGCCCGAACCATAGCTCCAGGGGCCCAACCCCTGGGGGCCCGAACCATATCTCCAGGGGACCAACCTCTGGGGGCCCCAACACCAGCTCCAGGGGCCCAATCCCTGGGGGCCCGACCCATAGCTCCAGGGGCCCTACCCCTGGGTGCCCCAACACCAGCTTCAGGAGCCCAACCCCTGGTGGCCCCAACACCAGCTATAGGGGCCCAACCCCTGGGGGCCCGAACCATAGCTCCAGGGGGCCAACCCCTGGGGACCCCAACACCAGCTCCAGGAGCCCAACCCCTTGGGGCCCCAACACCAGCTCCAGGGGCCCAACCCCTGGGGGCCCGAACCATAGCTTCAGGGGCCCAACCCCTGGGGGCCCCAACACCAACTCCAGGGGCCCAACCCCTGGGGGCCCCAACACCAGCTCCAGTGGCCCAACCCCTCGGGGCCCCTACACCAGCTCCAGGGGCCCAACCCCTGGGGTCCCGAACCATAGCTCCAGGGGCCCAACCGCTGGGGGCCCCAACACAGCTCCAGGGGCCCAACCCCTGGGGGCCCCAACACCAGCTCCAGGGGCCCAACCCCTGGGAGCCCGAACCATAGCTCCAGGGGCCCAAACCCTGGGGGCCCCAACACCAGCTGCAGGGGCCAAACCCCTGGGGGCCCCAACACCAGCTCCAGGGGCCCAACCCCTGAGGGCCGGAACGATAACTCCAGGGGCCCAACCCCTGGGCACCCCAACACCAGCTCCAGGGGCCCAAACCCTGGGGGCCCCAACACCAGCTCCAGGGGCCAAACCCCTGGGGGACCCAACACCAGCTCCAGGGGCCCAACCCCTTTGGGCCCGAACCATAGCTCCAGGGGCCCAACCCCTGAGGGCCCCAACACCAGCTCCAGGGGCCCAACCCCTGAGGGCCCGAACCATAGCTCCAGAGGCCCAACCGCTGGGGGACCCAACACCAGCTTCAGGAGCCCAATCCCTGGGGGCCCGAACCATGGCTCCAGGGGCCCAAACCCTGGGGGCCCGAACCATAGCTCCAGGGGCCCAACCCCTGGGGGCCCCAACACCAGCTCCAGGGGCCCAACCCCTGAGACCCCGAACCATAGCTCCAGGGGCCCAACCCCTGAGGGCCCGAACCATAGCTCCAGGGGCCCAACCCCTGGGGGCCCCAACACCCGCTCCAGGGGCCCAACCCCTGGGGGCCAGAACACCAGCTCCATTGGCCCCACCCCTGGGGGCCCGAACCATAGATCCAGGGGTCCAACCCCTGGGGGGCCCAACATCAGCTCCAGGGGCCCAACCCCTGGGGGCCCCAACACCAGCTCCAGGGGCCCAACTCCTGGGGGCCCGAACCATAGCTCCAGGGGCCCAACCCCTGGGGCCCCAACACCAGCTCCAGGGGTCCAACCCCTGGGGCTCCGAACCATAGCTCCAGGGGACCAAACCCTGGCGGCCCGAACTATAGCTCCAGGGGCCCAACCGCTGGGGGCTCCAACACGAGCACCAGGGGCCCAACCCCTGGGGGCCCCAACACCAGCTCCAGGGGCCCAACCCCTGGGTTCCCAAACCATAGCTCCCGGGGCCCAACCCCTGGGGGCCCCAACACCAGCTCCAGGGGCCCAACCCGTGGGGGCCCCAACACCAGCTCCAGGGGCCCAACCCCTGGGGGCCCCAACACCAGCTCCAGGGGCCCAACCCCTGGGGGCCCGAACGATAGCTCCAGGGGCCCAACCCCTGGGGGCCCCAACACCAGCTCCAGGGGCCCAACCCCTGGGGGCCCCAACACCAGCTCCAGTGGCCCAACCCCTCGGGGCCCCTACACCAGCTCCAGGGGCCCAACCCCTGGGGTCCCGAACCATAGCTCCAGGGGCCCAACCCCTGGGGGCCCCAACACCAGCTCCAGGGGCCCAACCCCTGGGAGCCCCAACACCAGCTCCAGGGGCCCAACCCCTGGGAGCCCGAACCATAGCTCCAGGGGCCCAAAACCTGGGGGCCCCAACACCAGCTCCATTGGCCAAACCCCTAGGGGCCCCAACACCAGCTCCAGGGGCCCAACCCCTGAGGGCCGGAACCATAGCTCCAGGGGCCCAACCCCTGGGCGCCCCATCACCAGCTCCAGGGGCCCAAACCCTGGGGGCCCCAACACCAGCTCCAGGGGCCCAACCCCTGGGGGACCCAACACCAGCTCCAGGGGCCCAACCCCTGAGGGCCCGAACCATAGCTCCAGGGGCCCAACCCCTGGGGGCCCCAACACCCGCTCCAGGGGCCCAACCCCTGGGGGCCAGAACACCAGCTCCATTGGCCCCACCCCTGGGGGCCCGAACCATAGATCCAGGGGTCCAACCCCTGGGGGGCCCAACATCAGCTCCAGGGGCCCAACCCCTGGGGGCCCCAACACCAGCTCCAGGGGCCCAACCCCTGGGGGCCCCAACACCCGCTCCAGGGGCCCAACCCCTGGGGGCCAGAACACCAGCTCCATTGGCCCCACCCCTGGGGGCCCGAACCATAGATCCAGGGGTCCAACCCCTGGGGGGCCCAACATCAGCTCCAGGGGCCCAACCCCTGGGGGCCCCAACACCAGCTCCAGGGGCCCAACTCCTGGGGGCCCGAACCATAGCTCCAGGGGCCCAACCCCTGGGGCCCCAACACCAGCTCCAGGGGTCCAACCCCTGGGGCTCCGAACCATAGCTCCAGGGGACCAAACCCTGGCGGCCCGAACTATAGCTCCAGGGGCCCAACCGCTGGGGGCCCCAACACGAGCACCAGGGGCCCAACCCCTGGGGGCCCCAACACCAGCTCCAGGGGCCCAACACCTGGGTTCCCAAACCATAGCTCCCGGGGCCCAACCCCTGGGGGCCCCAACACCAGCTCCAGGGGCCCAACCCGTGGGGGCCCCAACACCAGCTCCAGGGGCCCAACCCCTGGGGGCCCCAACACCAGCTCCAGGGGCCCAACCCCTGGGGGCCCGAACGATAGCTCCAGGGGCCCAACCCCTGGGGGCCCCAACACCAGCTCCAGGGGCCCAACCCCTGGGGGCCCCAACACCAGCTCCAGTGGCCCAACCCCTCGGGGCCCCTACACCAGCTCCAGGGGCCCAACCCCTGGGGTCCCGAACCATAGCTCCAGGGGCCCAACCCCTGGGGGCCCCAACACCAGCTCCAGGGGCCCAACCCCTGGGAGCCCCAACACCAGCTCCAGGGGCCCAACCCCTGGGAGCCCGAACCATAGCTCCAGGGGCCCAAAACCTGGGGGCCCCAACACCAGCTCCATTGGCCAAACCCCTAGGGGCCCCAACACCAGCTCCAGGGGCCCAACCCCTGAGGGCCGGAACCATAGCTCCAGGGGCCCAACCCCTGGGCGCCCCATCACCAGCTCCAGGGGCCCAAACCCTGGGGGCCCCAACACCAGCTCCAGGGGCCCAACCCCTGGGGGACCCAACACCAGCTCCTGGAGCCCAACCCCTGAGGGCCCGAACCATAGCTCCAGGGGCCCAACCGCTGGGGGACCCAACACCAGCTTCAGGAGCCCAATCCCTGGGGGCCCGAACCATAGCTCCAGGTTCCCAACCCCTGGGGGCCCGAACCATATCTCCAGGGGACCAACCTCTGGGGGCCCCAACACCAGCTCCAGGGGCCCAATCCCTGGGGGCCCGAACCATAGCTCCAGGGGCCCTACCCCTGGGTGCCCCAACACCAGCTCCAGGGGCCCAACCCCTGGGGGCCGCAACACCAGCTCCAGGGGCCCAACCCCTGGGGGCCCGAACCATAGCTCCAGAGGCCCAAACCCTGGGGGCCCCAACACCAACTCTAGGGGCCAAACCCCTGGGGGCCCCAACACCAGCTCCAGGGGCCCAACCCCTGGTGGCCCCAACACCAGCTCCAGGGGCCCAACCCCTGGGGGCCCCAACACCAACTCCAGGGGCCCAACCCCTGGGGCCCCAACACCAGCTCCAGTGGCCCAACCCCTCGGGGCCCCTACACCAGCTCCAGGGGACCAACCCCTGGGGTCCCGAACCATAGCTCCAGGGGCCCAACCCCTGGGGGCCCCAACACCAGCTCCAGGGGCCCAACCCTGGGGGCCCCAACACCAGCTCCAGGGGCCTAACCCCTTGGAGCCCGAACCATAGCTCCAGGGGCCCAAACCCTGGGGGCCCCAACACCAGCTCCAGGGGCCAAACCCCTGGGGGCCCCAACACCAGCTCCAGGGGTCCAACCCCTGAGGGCCGGAACCATAACTCCAGGGGCCCAACCCCTGGGCACCCCAACTCCAGCTCCAGGGGCCCAAACCCTGGGGGCCCCAACACCAGCTCCAGGGGCCCAACCCCTGGGGGACCCAACACCAGCTCCAGGGGCCCAACCCCTTTGGGCCCGAACCATAGCTCCAGGGGCCCAACCCCTGAGGGCCCCAACACCAGCTCCAGGGGCCCAACCCCTGAGGGCCCGAACCATAGCTCCAGGGGACCAACCGCTGGGGGACCCAACACCAGCTTCAGGAGCCCAATCCCTGGAGGCCCGAACCATGGCTCCAGGGGCCCAACCCCTGGGGGCCCGAACCATATCTCCAGGGGACCAACCTCTGGGGGCCCCAACACAGGCTCCAGGGGCCCAATCCCTGGGGTCCGAACCATAGCTCCAGGGGCCCTACCCAAGGGGGCCCCAACACCAGCTTCAGGAGCCCAACCCCTGGTGGCCTCAACACCAGCTATAGGGGCCCAACCCCTGGGGGCCCGAACCATAGCTCCAGGGGGCCAACCCCTGGGGGCCCCAACACCAGCTACAGGGGCCCAACCCCTTGGGGCCCCAACACCAGCTCTAGGGGCCCAACCCCTGTGATCCCGAACCATAGCTCCAGGGGCCCAAACCCTGGGGGCCCCAACACCAGCTCCAGGGGCCAAACCCCTGGGGGCCCCAACACCAGCTCCAGGGGCCCAACCCCTGAGGGCCGGAACCATAGCTCCAGGGGCCCAACCCCTGGGCGCCCCGACAACAGCTCCAGGGGCCCAGCCCCTGGGATCCCGAACCATAGCTCCCGGGGCCCAACCCCTGGGGGCGCCAATACCAGCTCCAGGGGCCCAACCCCTGAGGGCCCGAACCATAGCTCCCGGGGCCCAACCCCTGGGGGCGCCAACACCAGCTCCAGGGGCCCAACCCCTGAGGGCCCGAACCATAGCTCCAGGGGCCCAACCCCTGGGGGCCCCAACACCAGCTCCAGGGGCCCAACCCCTGGGGGGCCGAACCATAGCACCAGGGGCAAAACACCTGGGGGCCCCAACACCAGCTCCAGGGGCCAAACCCCTGGGAGCCCAAACACCAGCTCCAGGGGCCCAACCCCTGGGGGACGGAACCATAGCTCCAGGGGCCCAACCCCTGGGGGCCCCAACACCAGCTCCAGGGGCCCAACCCCTGGGATCCCGAACCATAGCTCCAGGGGTACAATCCCTGTCAGCCCCAACACCAGCTCCAGGGGCCCAACCCCTGGGGGCCCCAACACCAGCTCCAGGGGCCCAACCCCTGGGAGCACGAACCAGAGCTCCAGTTGCCCAAACCCTGGGGGCCCCAACACCAGCTCCAGGGGCCAAACCTCTGGGGTCCGCAACACCAGCTCCAGGGGCCCAACCTCTGAGAGCCGGAACCATAGCTCCAGGGGCCCAACCCCTATGGGCCCCAACATCAGCTCCAGGGACCCAACCCCTGGGGGCCCCAACACCAGCTCCAGGGGCCCAACCCCTCGGGGCCCCTACACCAGCTCCAGGGGCCCAACCCCTGGTGGCCCCAATACCAGCTCCAGGGGCCCAACCCCTGGGGGCCCGAACCATAGCTCCAGGGGCCAAACCCCTGGGCGCCCCAACACCAGCTCCAGGGGCCAAACCCCTGGGGGCCCCAACACCAGCTCCAGGGGCCCAACCCCTGGAGGCCCCAACACCAGCTCCAGTTGCCCAACCCCTGGGGGCCCGAACCATAGCTCCAGGGGCCAAATCCCTGGGGGCCCCAACACCAGCTCCAGGGGCTCAACCCCTGGGGCCCCCAACACCAGCTCCAGGGGCCCAACCCCTGGGTTCTCCAACACCAGCTCCAGGGGCCCAACCCCTGGGGGCCCCAACACCAGCTCAAGGGGCCCAACCCCTGGGGGAACAAACACCAGTTCCAGGGGCCCAACCCCTGGGGACCCCAACACCAGCTCCAGGGGCCCAACCCCTGGGGGCCCGTACCATAGCTCCAGGGGCCCAACCCCTGGGGGCTCCAACACCAGCTCCAGGGGCTCAACCCCTGGGGCCCGCAAAACCAGCTCCAGGGGCCCAACACCTGGGGGCTCCAACACCAGCACAAGGGGCCCAACCCCTGGGGGCCCAACACCAGCTCCAGGGTCCCAACCCCTGGGGTCCCAAACACCAGCTTCAGGGGCCCAACCCCTGGGGGCCCCAACACCAGCTCCAGGGGCCCAATCCCTGGGGGCCCGAACCATAGCTCCAGGGGCCCAACTCCTGGGGGCCCGAACACCAGCTTCAGGATCCCAGCCCCTGGGGGCCCCAACACCAGCTCCAGGGGCCCAACCCCTGGGGGCCCGAACCATAGCTCAGGTAGCCCAACCCCTGGGGGCCCCAACACCAGCTCCAGGGGCCCAACCCCTGGGGGCCCGAACACCAGCTCCAGGGGCCCAAACCCTGGGGGCCTGAACCATAGCTCCAGGGGCCCAACCCCTGGAGGCCCCAACACCAGCTCCAGGGGCCCAACCCCTGGGTTCCCCAAAACCAGCTCCAGGGGCCCAACCCCTGGGGGCCCGAACCATAGCACCAGGGGCCCAACCCCTGGGGGCCCCAACACCAGCTCCAGGTGCCCAACCCCTGGGGGCCCCAAAACCAGCTCCAGGGGCCAACCCCTGGGGGCCCGAACCATAGTTCCAGGTTCCTAACCCCTGGGGGCCCCAACACCAGCTCCAGGGACCCAACCCCTGGGGGCCCGAACCATAGCTCCAGGGGCACAACCCCTGGTGGGCCCAACATCAGGTCCAGGGGCCCAACCCCTGGGGGCCCGAACCATAGCTCCAGGGGCCCAACCCCTGGGGGCCCGAACCATAGCTCCAGGGGCCCAACCCCTGGGGACCCCAACACCAGCTCCAGGGGCCCAACCCCTGAGGGCCCGAACCATAGCTCCAGGGGCATAACCCCTGAGGGCCCGAACCATAGCTCCAGGGGCCCAACCCCTGGGGGCCCCAACACCCGCTCCAGGGGCCCAAACCGCTGGGGGCCAGAACACCAGCTCCATGGGCCCAACCCCTGGGGGCCCGAACCATAGATCCAGGGGTCCAACCCCTGGGGGGCCCAACATCAGCTCCAGGGGCCCAACCCCTGGGGGCCCCAACACCAGCTCCAGAGGCCCAACCCCTGGGGGCCCGAACCATAGCTCCAGAGGCCCAACCCCTGGGGCCCCAACACCAGCTCCAGGGGTCCAACCCCTGGGGCTCCGAACCATAGCTCCAGGGGACCAAACCCTGGCGGCCAAAACTATAGCTCCAGGGGCCCAACCGCTGGGGCCCCCAACACGAGCACCAGGGGCCCAACCCCTGGGGGCCCCAACACCAGCTCCAGGGGCCCAACCCCTGGGTTCCCAAACCATAGCTCCCGGGGCCCAACCCCTGGGGGCGCAAACACCAGCTCCAGGGCCCAACCCCTGGGGGCCCGAACACCAGCTCCAGGGGCCCAAACCCTGGGGGCCCCAACACCAGCTCCAGGGGCCCAACCCCTGGGGGCCCGAAACATAGCTCCAGAGGCCCAACCCCTGGGGGCCCCAACACCAACTCCAGGGGCCGAAACCGTGGGGGCCCCAACACCAGCTCCAGTGGCCCAACCCCTCGGGGCCCCTACACCAGCTCCAGGGGCCCAACCCCTGGGGTCCCGAACCATAGCTCCAGGGGCCCAACCCCTCGGGGCCTCAACACTAGCTCCAGGGGCCCAACCCCTAGGGGCCCCAACACCAGCTCCAGGGGCCCAACCCCTGGGAGCCTGAACCATAGCTCCAGGGGCCCAAACCCTGGGGGCCCCAACACCAGCTCCAGGGGCCAAACCCCTGGGGGCCCCAACACCAGCTCCAGGTGCCCAACCCCTGAGGGCCGGAACCATAGCTCCAGGGGTCCAACCCCTGGGCGCCCCAACACCAGCTAAAGGGGCCCAACCCCTGGGGGCCCGAACAATAGCTCCAGGGGCCCAACCCCTAGGGGCCCCAACTTCAGCTCCAGGGGCCCAACCCCTGGGGGACCCAACACCAGCTCCAGGGGCCCAACCCCTGGGTGCCCCAACACCAGCTCCAGTGGCTCAACCCCTCGGGGCCCCTACACCAGCTCCAGGGGCCCAACCCCTGGGGGCCCGAACCATAGCTCAAGGGGCCCAACCCCTGGGTGCCCCAACACCAGCTCCAGTGGCTCAACCCCTCGGGGCCCCTACACCAGCTCCAGGGGCCCAACCCCTGGGGGCCCGAACCATAGCTCCAGGGGCCAAACCCCTGGGGGCCCCAACACCAGCTCCAGGGGTCCAACCCCTGGGGGCCCCAACACCAGCTCCAGGGGCCCAACCCCTTGGGGCCCGAACCATAGCTCCAGGGTCCAAACCCCTGGGGGCCTCAACACCAGCTCCAGGGGCCAAACCCCTGGGGGCCCCAACACCAGCTCCAGGGGCCCAAACCCTGGGGGCCCGAACCATAGCTCCAGGGGCACAACCCCTGGGTGCCCCAACACCAGCTCCAGGGTTCCAACCCCTGGGGGCTCCAACACCAGCTCCAGGGGCTCAACCCCTGGGGCCCCCAACACCAGCACCAGGGGCCCAACCCCTGGGGGCTCCAACACCAGCTCCAGGGGCCCAACCCCTGGGGGCCCCAACACCAGCTAAAGGGGCCCAACCCCTGGGGGACCAAACACCAGTTCCAGGGGCCCAACCCCTGGGGACCCCAACACCAGCTCCAGGGGCCCATCCCTGGGGGCCCGAACCATAGCTCCAGGGGCCCAACCCCTGGGGGCCCCAACACCAGCGCCAGGGGCTCAACCCCTTGGGCCCCCAACACCAGCTCCAGGGGCCCAACCCCTGGGGGCTCCAACACCAGCTCAAGGGGCCCAACCCCTGGGGGCCCCAACACCAGCTCCAGGGGCTCAACCCCTTGGGCCCCCAACACCAGCTCCAGGGGCCCAACCCCTGGGTGCTCCAACACCAGCTCAAGGGGCCCAACCCCTGGGGGCCCCATTACCAGCTCCAGGGGCCCAACCCCTGGGGGCCCAAACACCAGCTCCAGTGGCCCAACACTTGGGGGCCCCAACACCAGCTCCAGGGGAGCAATCCCTGGGGTCCCGAACCATAGCTCCAGGGGCCCAACCCCTGGGGGACTCAACACCAGCTTCAGGAGCCCAGCCCCTGGGGGCCCCAACACCAGCTCCAGGGGCCCAACCCCTGGGGGCCCGAATCATAGCTCCAGTAGCCCAACCCCTGGGGGCCCCAACACCAGCTCCAGGTTCCCAACCCCTGGGGGCCCGAACACCAGCTCCAGGGGCCCAACCCCTGGGTGCCCGAACCATAGCACCAGGGGCCCAACCCCTGGGGTCACCAACACCAGCTCCAGGTGCCCAACCCCTGGGGGCCCCAAAACCAGCTCCAGGGGAACAACCCCTGGGGGCCCGAACCATAGTTCCAGGGGCCTAACCCCTAGGGGCCCCAACACCAGCTCCAGGGGCCCAACCCCTGGGGGCCCGAACCATAGCTCCAGGGGCCCAACCCCTAGGGGCCTCAACACCAGCTCCAATGGCCCAACCCCTGGGGGCCCCAACACCAGCTCCACGGGCCCAACCCCTGGGGGAACGAACCATAGCTCCAGGGGCACAACCCCTGGGGGCCCCAACATCAGGTCCAGGGGCCCAACCCCTGGGGGCCCGAACCATAGCTCCAGGGGCACAACCCCTGGGGGCCCCAACATCAGGTCCAGGGGCCCAACCCCTGGGGGCCCGAACCATAGCTCCCGGGGCCCAACCCCTGGGGGCGACAACACCAGCTCCAGGGGCCCAATCCCTGGCGGCCCGAACCATAGCTCCAGGGGTCCAACCCCTGGGGGCCCGAACCATAGCTCCAGTGGCCCAACCCCTGGGGGCCCCAACACCACCTCCAGGGGCCCAACCCCTGAGGGCCCGAACCGTAGCTCCAAAGGCCCAACCCCTGAGGGCCCGAACCATAGCTCCAGGGGCCGAACCCCTGGGGGCCCCAACACCCCCTCCATGGGCCCAACCCCTGGGGGCCAGAACACCAGCTCCAGGGGCCCAACCCCTGGGGGCCCGAACCATAGCTCCAGGGGCCCAACCCTGGGGCCCCAACACCAGCTCCAGGGGTCCAACCCCTGGGGCTACGAACCATAGCTCCAGGGGACCAAACCCTTGCGGCCCGAACTATAGCTCCAGGGGCCCAACTGGTAGGGGCCCCAACACGAGCACCAGGGGCCCAACCCCTGGGGGCCCCAACACCAGCTCCAGGGGCCCAACCCCTGGGTTCCCAAACCATAGCTCCCGGGGCCCAACCCCTGGGGGCACAAATACCAGCTCCAGGGGCCCAACCCCTGGCGGCCTGAACCATAGCTCCAGGTGCCCAACCCCTGGGGGCCCGTACCATAGCTCCAGGGGCCCAACCCCTGGGGGCCCCAACACCAGCTCCAGGGGCCCAACCCCTGAGGGCCCGAACCATAGCTCAAAGGGCCCAACCCCTGGGGTCCCGAACCATAGCTCCAGGGGCCCAAACCCTGGCGTCCCGAACCATAGCTCGAGGGGCCGAACGCCTGTGGGCCCCAACACCAGCTCCAGGGGCCCAACCCCTGGGGGCCCGAACCATAGCTCCAGGGGCCCAACCCCTGGGGGTCCCAACACCAGCTCGAGGGGCCCAACCCCTGGGGGCCCCAACACCAGCTCCAGGGGCCAACCCCTGGGGCCCCGAACCATAGCTCCAGGGGACCAAAACCTGGCAGCCCGAACCATAGCTCCATGGGCCCAACCCCTGGGGGCCCCAACACCAGCTCCAGGGGCCCAACCCCTGGGGGCCAAAACACCAGCTCCAGGGGCCCAACCCCTGGGGCCCCAACACCAGCTCCAGGGGCCCAACCCCTGGGGGCCCAAACCATACCTCCAGGGGCCCAACCCCTGGGGGCCCCAACACCAGCTCCAGGGGCCTAACCCCTGGGGGCACGAACCATAGCCCCAGGGGCCCAACCCCTGGGGGCCCCAACACCAGCTCCAGGCGCCCAACCCCTGGGGGCCCGAACCATAGCTCCAGGGGCCCAACCCCTGGGAGCCCAAAACATAGCTCCAGGGGCAAAACCCCTACGGGCCCCAACACCAGCTCCAGGGGCCCTACCCCTGGGGGCCCGAACCATAGCTCCAGGGGCCCTACCCCTGGGGGCTCCAACACCAGCTCCAGGGGCCCAACCCCTGGGGGCCCGAACCATAGCTCCAGGGGCACAACCCCTGGGGGCCCCAACACCAGATCCAGGGGCCCAACCCCTGGGGGCCCGAACCATAGTTCCTGGGGCCCAACGCCTGGGGTTCCCAACACCAGCTCCAGGGGCCCAACCCCTGGGGGCCCAAACCATACCTCCAGGGGCCCAACCCCTGGGGGCCCCAACACCAGCTCCAGGGGCCTAACCCCTGGGGGCCCGAACCATAGCCCCAGGGGCCCAACCCCTGGGGGCCCCAACACCAGCTCCAGGCACCCAACCCCTGGGGGCCCGAACCATAGCTCCAGGTTCCCAACCCCTGGGAGCCCAAAACATAGCTCCAGGGGCCCAACCCCTACGGGCCCCAACACCAGCTCCAGGGTCCCTACCCCTGGGGGCCCGAACCATAGCTCCAGGGGCCCTACCCCTGGGGGCTCCAACACCAGCTCCAGGGGCCCAACCCCTGGGTGCCCGAACCATAGCTCCAGGGGCACAACCCCTTGAGGCCCCAACACCAGATCCAGGGGCCCAACCCCTGGGGGCCCGAACCATAGTTCCTGGGGCCCAACGCCTGGGGTTCCCAACACCAGCTCCAGGGGTCCAACCCCTGGGGGCCCGAACCATAGCTCCAGGGGCCCAACCCCTGGGGGCCCCAACACCAGCTCCAGGAGCCCAACCACTGAGGCTCGAACCATAGCTCCAGGGGCCCAAACCGTTGGGGCCCCAACACCAGCTCCAGGGGTCCAACCCCTGGGGGACCCAACACCAGCTCCAGGGGCCCAACCCCTTTGTGCCAGAACCATAGCTCCAAAGGCCCAACCCCTGAGGGCCCGAACCATACCTCCAGGGACCCACCTGGTGGGCCCCCCAACACAAGCTTCAGTAGCCCAATCCCTAGGGGCCCGAACCATATCTCCAGGTGACCAACCCCTCGGGGCCCCTACACCAGCTCCAGGGGCCCAACCCCTGGGGGCCCGAACCATAGCTCCAGGGGCCCAACCCCTGGGGGCCCGAACCATAGCTCCAGGGGCTCAACCCCTGGGGCCCCAACACCAGCTCCAGGGGTCCAACCCCTGGGACTCCGAATCATAGCTCCAGGGGACCAAACCCTGGCGGCCCGAACTATAGCTCCAGGGGCCCAACCGGTAGGGGCCCCAACACGAGCACCAGGGGGCCAACCCCTGGGGGCCCCAACACCAGCTCCAGGGGCCCAACCCCTGGGTTCCCAAACCATAGCTCCCGGGGCCCAAGCCCTAGGGGCACAAACACCAGCTCCAGGGGCCCAACCCCTGGGGGCCCGAACCATAGCTCCAGGGGCCCAACCCCTCGGGGCCCCAACACCAGCTCCAGGGGCCCAACCCCTGAGGGCCCGAACCATAGCTCAAGGGGCCCAACCCCTGGGGTCCCGATCCATAGCTCCAGGGGCCCAAACCCTGGCGTCCCGAACCATAGCTCGAGGGGCCGAACGCCTGGGGGCCCCAACACCAGCTCCAGGGGCCCAACCCCTGGGGGCCCGAACCATAGCTCCAGGGGCCCAACCCCTGGGGGTCCCAACACCAGCTCGAGGGGCCCAACCCCTGGGGGCCCCAACACCAGCTCCAGGGTCCAACCCCTGGGGCCCCGAACCATAGCTCCAGGGGACCAAAACCTGGCAGCCCGAACCATAGCTCCATGGGCCCAACCCCTGGGGGCCCCAACACCAGCTCCAGGGGCCCAACCCCTGGGGGCCAAAACACCAGCTCCAGGGGCCCAACCCCTGGGGGCCCGAACCATAGCTCCAGGGGCCCAACCCCTGGGGCCCCAACACCAGCTCCAGGGGCCCAACCCCTGGGGGCCCGAACCATAGCTCCAGGGGCCCAACCCCTGGGAGCCCAAAACATAGCTCCAGGGGCCCAACCCCTACGGGCCCCAACACCAGCTCCAGGGGCCCTACCCCTGGGGGCCCGAACCATAGCTCCAGGGGCCCTACCCCTGGGGGCTCCAACACCAGCTCCAGGGGCCCAACCCCTGGGTGCCCGAACCATAGCTCCAGGGGCACAACCCCTTGGGGCCCCAACACCAGATCCAGGGGCCCAACCCCTGGGGGCCCGAATCATACTTCCTGGGGCCCAACGCCTGGGGTCCCCAACACCAGCTCCAGGGGTCCAACCCCTGGGGTCCCGAACCATAGCTCCAGGGGCCCAACCCCTGGGGGCCCCAACACCAGCTCCAGGGGCCCAACCCCTGGGGGCTCGAACCATAGCTCCAGGGGCCCAAACCGTGGGGGCCCCAACACCAGCTCCAGGGGTCCAACCCCTGGGGGACCCAACACCAGCTCCAGGGGCCCAACCCCTTTGTGCCCGAACCATAGCTCCAAAGGCCCAACCCCTGAGGGCCCAAACGATAGCTCCAGGGGCCCAACCGCTGGGGGCCCCAACACAAGCTTCAGTAGCCCAATCCCTGGGGGCCCGAACCATAGCTCCAGGGGCCCAACCCCTGGGGGCCCGAACCATATCTCCAGGGGACCAACCCCTGGGGGCCCCAACACCAGCTCCAGGGGCCCAAAACCCTGGGGGCCCGAACCATAGCTCCAGGGGCCCAACCCCTGGCTGCCCCAACACCAGCTTCAGGTGCCCAAACCCTGGTTGCCCCAACACCAGCTATAGGGGCCCAACCCCTGGGGGCCCGAACCATAGCTCCAGGGGGCCAACCCCTGGTGGCCCCAACACCAGCTCCAGGGGCCCAACCCCTTGGGGCCCCAACACCAGCTCCAGGGGCCCAACCCCTGGGGGCCCGAACCATAGCTCCAGGGGAACAACCCCTGGGGGCCCGAACCATAGCTCCAGTAGCCCAACCCCTGGGGGCCCCAACACCAGCTCCAGAGACCCAAACCCTGGGGGCCCGAACACCAGCTCCAGGAGCCCAAACCCTGGGGACCCGAACCATAGCTCCAGGGGCCCAACCCCTGGAGGCCCCAACACCAGCTCCACGGGCCAAACCCCTGGGGGACCCAACACCTGCTCCAGGGGCTCAACCCCTGGGGGCCCGTACCATAGCTCCAGAGGCCCAACCCCTGGGGGCACGAAACATAGCTCCAGGGGCCCAACCCCTGGGGTCCCCAAAACCAGTTCCAGGGGCCCAACCCCTGGGGGCCAGAACCATAGCTCCAGGAGCCCAACCCCTGGGGGCCCCGACACCAACTCCAGGGGCCCAACCCCTGGGGGCCTCAAGACCAGCTCCAGGGGCCTAACCCCTGGGGGACCGAACCATAGCTCCAGGGGCCCAACCCCTGGGGGCCCCAACACGAGCTCCAGGTGCCCAACCCCTGGGGGCCCCAACACCAGCTCCAGGGGCCCAAAACCTGAGGGCCCGAACTATAGTTCCAGGGGCCCAACCCCTGGGGGCCCCAACACCAGCTCCAGGGGCCCATCGCCTTTGTGCCTGATCCATAGCTCCAGGGGCACAACCACTGGGGGCCCCAACACCAGCTCCAGGGGCCCAACCCCTGGGGGCCCGAACCATAGCTCCAGGGGCCCAACCCCTGGGGGTCCCAACACCAGCTCGAGGGGCCCAACCCCTGGGGACCCCAACACCAGCTCCAGGGGCCAACCCCTGGGGCACCGAACCATAGCTCCAGGGGACCAAAACCTGGCAGACCGAACCATAGCTCCATGGGCCCAACCCGTGGGGGCCCCAACACCAGCTCCAGGGGCCCAACCCCTGGGGGCCAAAACACCAGCTCCAGGGGCCCAACCCCTGGGGGCCCGAACCATAGCTCCAGGGGCCCAACCCCTGGGGCCCCAACACCAGCTCCAGGGGCCCAACCCCTGGGGGCCCAAACCATACCTCCAGGGGCCCAACCCCTGGGGGCCCCAACACCAGCTCCAGGGGCCTACCCCTGGGGGCCCGAACCATAGCCCCAGGGGCCCAACCCCTGGGGGCAACAACACCAGCTCCAGGCGCCCAACCCCTGGGGGAACGAACCATAGCTCCAGGGGCCCAACCCCTGGGAGCCCAAAATATAGCTCCAGGGGCCCAACCCCTACGGGCCCCAACACCAGCTCCAGGGGCCCTACCCCTGGGGGCCCGAACCATAGCTCCAGGGGCCATACCCCTGGGGGCTCCAACACCAGCTCCAGGGGCCCAACCCCTGGGTGCCCGAACCATAGCTCCAGGGGCACAACCCCTTGGGGCCCCAACACCAGATCCAGGGGCCCAACCCCTGGGGGCCCGAACCATAGTTCCTGGGGCCCAACGCCTGGGGTCCCCAACACCAGCTCCAGGGGCCCAACCCCTGGGTGCCCGAACCATAGCTCTAGGGGCCCAACCCCTGGGGGCCCCAACACCAGATCCAGGGGCCCAACCCCTGGGGGCTCGAACCATAGCTCCAGGGGCCCAAACCGTGGGGGCCCCAACACCAGCTCCAGGGGTCCAACCCCTGGGGGACCCAACACCAGCTCCAGGGACCCAACCCCTTTGTGCCCGAACCATAGCTCCAAAGGCCCAACCCCTGAGGGCCCGAACCATAGCTCCAGGGGCCCAACCGCTGGGGGCCCCAACACAAGGTTCAGTAGCCCAATCCCTGGGGGCCCGAACCATAGCTCCAGGGGCCCAACCCCTGGGGGCCCGAACCATATCTCCAGGGGACCAACCCCTCGGGGCCCCTACACCAGCTCCAGGGGCCCAACCCCTGGGGTCCCGAACCATAGCTCCAGGGGCCCAACCCCTGGGGGCCCCAACACCAGCTCCAGGGGCCCAACCCCTGGGGGCCCGAACCATATCTCCAGGGGACCAACCCCTGGGGGCCCCAACACCAGCTCCAGGGGCCCAAAACCCTGGGGGCCCGAACCATAGCTCCAGGGGCCCAACCCCGGGCTGCCCCAACACCAGCTTCAGGTGCCCAAACCCTGGTTGCCCCAACACCAGCTATAGGGGCCCAACCCCTGGGGGCCCGAACCATAGCTCCAGGGGGCCAACCCCTGGGGGTCCCAACTCCAGCTCGAGGGGCCCAACCCCTGGGGGCCCCAACACCAGCTCCAGGGGCCAACCCCTGGGGCCCCGAACCATAGCTCCAGGGGACCAAAACCTGGCAGCCCGAACCATAGCTCCATGGGCCCAACCCCTGGGGGCCCCAACACCAGCTCCAGGGGCCCAACCCCTGGGGGCCAAAACACCAGCTCCAGGGGCCCAACCCCTGGGGGCCCGAGCCATAGCTCCAGGGGCCCAACTCCTGGGGTCCCCAACACCAGCTCCAGGGGCCCAACACCTGGGGGCCCGAAGCATAGCTCCAGGGGCCCAACCCCTGGGAGCCCAAAACATAGCTCCAGGGGCCCAACCCCTACGGGCCCCAACACCAGCTCCAGGGGCCCTACCCCTGGGGGCCCGAACCATAGCTCCAGGGGCCCTACCCCTGGGGGCTCCAACACCAGCTCCAGGGGCCCAACCCCTGGGGGCCCGAGCCATAGTTCCTGGGGTCCAACGCCTGGGGTCCCCAACACCAGCTCCAGGGGTCCAACCCCTGGGGGCCCGAACCATAGCTCCAGGGGCCCAACCCCTGGGGGCCCCAACACCAGCTCCAGGGGTCCAACCCCTGGGGGACCCAACACCAGCTCCAGGGGCCCAACCCCTTTGTGCAAGAACCATAGCTCCAAAGGCCCAACCCCTGAGGGCCCGAACCATAGCTCCAGGGGCCCAACCGCTGGGGGCCCCAACACAAGCTTCAGTAGCCCAATCCCTGGGGGCCCGAACCATAGCTCCAGGGGCCCAACCCCTGGGGGCCCGAACCATAGCTCCAGGGGCACAACCCCTTGGGGCCCCAACACCAGATCCAGGGGCCCAACCCCTGGGGGCCCGAGCCATAGTTCCTGGGGCCCAACGCCTGGGGTCCCCAACACCAGCTCCAGGGGTCCAACCCCTGGGGGCCCGAACCATAGCTCCAGGGGTCCAACCCCTGGGGGCCACAACACCAGCTCCAGGGGCCCAACCCCTGGGGGCTCGAACCATAGCTCCAGGGGCCCAAACCTTGGGGGCCCCAACACCAGCTCCAGGGGTCCAACCCCTGGGGGACCCAACACCAGCTCCAGGGGCCCAACCCCTTTGTGCAAGAACCATAGCTCCAAAGGCCCAACCCCTGAGGGCCCGAACCATAGCTCCAGGGGCCCAACCGCTGGGGGCCCCAACACAAGCTTCAGTAGCCCAATCCCTGGGGGCCCGAACCATAGCTCCAGGGGCCCAACCCCTGGGGGCCCGAACCATATTTCCAGGGGACCAACCCCTGGGGGCCCCAACACCAGCTCCAGGGGTCCAAAACCCTGGGGGCCCGAACCATAGCTCCAGGGGCCCAACCCCTGGCTGCCCCAACACCAGCTTCAGGTGCCCAAACCCTGGTTGCCCCAACATCAGCTATAGGGGCCCAACCCCTGGGGGCCCGAACCATAGCTCCAGGGGCCAAACCCCTGGGGTTCCCAACACCAGCTGCAGGGACCCAACCCCTGGAGGCCCGAACCATAGCTCCAGGGGCCCAACCCCTGGGGGCCCCAACACCAGCTCCAGGGGCCCAACCCCTGGGGGCCCCAACACCAGCTCCAGGGGCCCAACCCCTGTGGGCCCGAACCATAGCTCCAAGGGTCCAACCCCTGGGGGCCCGAACACCAGCTCCAGTGGCCCAACCCCTTGGAGCCTCTACACCAGCTGCAGGGGCCCAACCCCTGTGGGCCGGAACCATAGCTGCAGGGGCCCAACCCCTGGGGGCCCCAACACCAGCTCCAGGGGCCCAACCCCTGGGGGCCCGAACCATAGCACCAGGGGGAAAACACCTGGGGCCCAAACACCAGCTCCAGGGGCCCAACCCCTGGGGGACGGAACCATAGCTCCAGGGGCCCAACCCCTGGGGGCCCAACACCAGCTCGAGGGGCCCAACCCCTGGGATCTCGAACCATAGCTCCAGGGGCACAACCCCTGGGGGCCCCAACACCAGCTCCAGTTGCCCAACCCCTGGGGGCCCGAACCATAGCTCCCGGGGCCCAACCCCTGGGGGCGCCAACACCAGCTCCAGGGGCCCAAACCCTGGCGGCCCGAACCATAGCTCCAGGGGCCCAACCCCTGGGGGCCCCAACACCAGCTACAGGGGCCCAACCACTTAGGGCCCGAACATTAGCTCCAGGGGCCCAACCCCTGGGGGCCCGAACAATAGCTCCAGGTGCCCAACCCCTGGGTGCCCGAACACCAGCTCCAGGGGCCCAACCCTTGGGGACCCAACACCAGCTCCAGGGGACAATCCCTTGGGGCCCCAACACCAGCTCCAGGGGCCCAACCCCTGGGTGCCCGAACCATAGCTCCAGGGGCCCAACCCCTGGGGCCCCAACACCAGCTCCAGGGGCCCAATCCCTGGGGGCCCCAACACCAGCTCCAGGGGCCCAACCCCTGGCGGCCCGAACCATAGGTCCAGGGGCCCAACCCCTGGGGGCCCGAACCATAGCTCCAGGGGCCCAACCCCTGGGGCCCCAACACCAGCTCCAGGGGCCCAATCCCTGGGGGCCCCAACACCAGCTCCAGGGGCCCAACCCCTGGCGGCCCGAACCATAGGTCCAGGGGCCCAACCCCTGGGGGCCCGAACCATAGCTCCAGGGGCCCAACCCCTGGGGGCCACAACACCAGCTCCAGGGGGACAAACGCTGTAGCCCCAACACCGCCTCCAGGGGCCCAATCCCTGGGGGCCCGAAACATACCTACAGGGGCCCAACCCCTGGGGCCCAACCCCAGTGCTGCTATGGTTCGGGAACCCAGGGGTTGGGCCCCTGGAGCTGGTGTTGGGGCCCCCAGGGGTTGGGCCCCTGGAGCTGGTGTTGGGGCCCCCAGGGGTTGGGCCCCTGGAGCTATGGTTCAGGCCCCTAGGGTTTGGGCCCCTGGAGCTGGTGTTCTGGCCCCCAGGGGTTGGGCCCCTGGAGCTGGTGTTGGGGACCCCAGGGGTTGGGCCCCTGGAGCTGGTGTTGGGGCCCTCAGTTGTTGGGCCCCTGGAGCTATGGTTCGGGAACCCCAGGGATTGGGCCCCTGGAGCTGTTGTTGGGGCCCCCAGGGGTTGGGCCTCTGGAGCTATGGTTCGGGCCCCCAGGGTTTTGGGCACCTGGAGCTGTTGTTAGGGCCCACAGGGGTTGGGCCAATGGAGCTATGGTTCGGGCCCCCAGGGGTTGGGCCCCTGGAGCTGGTGTTGGGGCCCCCAGGGGTTGGGCCCCTGGAGCTATGGTTCGGGCCACCAGGGTTTGGGCCCCTGGAGCTGGTGTTTGGGCCCCCAGGGGTTTGGCCACTGGAACTGGTGTTGGGGCCCCCAGGTGTTTTACCCTTGGTGCTATGGTTCTGCCCCCCAGGGGTTGGGCCCCTGGAGCTATGGTTCGGGCCCCCAGGGGTTGGGCCCCTGGAGCTGGTGTTCTGGCCCCCAGGGGTTGGGCCCCTGGAGCGGGTGTTGGGGCCCCCAGGGGTTGGGCCCCTGGAGCTATGGTTCAGGACCCCAGGGGTTGGGCCCCTTGAGCTATGGTTTGGGCCCTCAGGGGTTGGGCCCCTGGAGCTGGATTTGGGGCCCCCAGGGGTTGGGCACCTGGAGCTGGTGTTGGGGCACCCAGGGGTTGATCCAGTGCTGCTATGGTTCGGGAACTCAGGGGTTGGGCCCCTGGAGCTGGTGTTGGGGCCCCCAGCGGTTGGGCTCCTGCAGCTGGTGTTGGGGCCCCCAGGGGTTGGGCCCCTGGAGCTATGGTTCAGGCCCCCAGGGGTTGGGCCCCTGGAGCTGGTGTTGGGGCTCCCAGGGGTTGGGCCCCTGGAGCTGGTGTTGAGGCCCCCAGGGGTTGGGCCCCTGGAGCTGGTGTTGGGGCCCCCAGTTGTTGGGCCCCTGGAGCTATGGTTCGGGACCCCAGGGGTTGGGCCTCTGGAGCTGGTGTTGGGGCCCTCAGGGGTTGGGCCCCTGGAGCTGGTGTTGGGGCCCCCAGGAGTTGGGGTCCTGGAGCTATGGTTCGGGCCCCCAGGGTTTGGGCCCCTGGAGCTGGTGTTGGGGCCACCAGGGGTTGGGCCCCTGGAGTTATGGTTCGGGCCCCCAGGGGTTGGGCCCCTCGAGCTGGTGTTCGGGCCCCCAGGGGTTGGGCCTCTGGAGGAATGGTTCGAGCCCCCAGGGGTTGGGCCCCTGGATCTGGTGTTGGGGCCCCAAGGGGTTGGGCCCCTAGAGCTATGGTTGTGACCCCCCAGGGGTTGGGCGCCTGGAGCTATGGTTCGGGCTCCCAGGGGTTGGGCCCGTGGAGGTGGTGTTCGGGCCCCCAGGGGTTGGGCTCCTGGAGCTGGTCTTGGGGCCCCCAGGGGTTGGGCCCCTGGAGCTATGGTTCGGGCCCCCAGGGGTTGGGCCCCTGGAGCTATGGTTCGGTCCCCCAGGGGTTGGGCCCCGGGAGCTGGTGTTGGGGCCCCCAGGGGTTGGGCCCCTGGAGCTGGTGTTGGGGCTCCCAGGGGTTGTGCCTCTGTAGCTATGGTTCGCCCCCCCGGGGGTTGGGCCCCTGGAGCTGGTGATGGGGCCCCCAGGGGTTGAGCCAATGGAGCTATGGTTCGGGTCTAAAGGGGATGGGCCCCTGGAGCTGGTGTTGGGGCCCCCAGGGGTTGGGCCCCTGGAGCTATGGTTCGGGCCCCCACGGGTTGGGCCCCTGGAGCTATGGTTAGGGCCCTCAGGGGTTGGGCCCCTGGATCTGGTGTTGGGGCCCCAAGGGGTTGGAGCCCTGGAGCTGGTTTTACAGCCCCCAGGGGTTGGGCCCCTGGAGCTATGGTTTGGGCAGCCAGGGTTTGGGCCCCTGGAGCTATAGTTTGGGTCCCTAGGTGTTGGGCTCCTGGAGCTGGTGTTGGGGCCCCCAGGGGTTGGGCCCCTGGAGCTATGGTTCGGGCCCCCAGTGGTTGATCCCCTGGAGCTGGTGTTGGGGCACCCAGGGGATGGGCCACTGGAGCTACGGTTCGGGCCCCCAGGCGTTGGGCCCATGGAGCTGGAGTTGGGGCCCCCAGGGTTTGGGCCCCTAGAGCTATGGTTCGGACCCCCAGGGGTTGGGCCCCTGGAGCTATGGTTCTGTCACCGAGTGGTTGGGCCCCTGGAGCTGGTGTTGGGGCCCCCAGGGGTTGGGCCCCTGTGGCTGGTGTTGGGACGCACAGGGGCTGGGCCCCTGCAGCTATGGTTGAGGCCCCCAGGGGTTGGGCCCCTGGAGCTATAGTTCGGGCGCTCAGGTGTTGAGCCCCTGGAGCTGGTGTTCGGGCCCCCAGGGGTTGGGCCCCTTGAGCTGGTGTTGGGGCCCCCAGGGGTTGGGCCCCTGGAGCTATGGTTCGTGCCCCCAGGGGTTCGGCCCCTGGAGCTGGTGTTGGGGCTCCCAGGGGTTGGGCCGCTGGAGCTATGGTTCGGGCCCTCAGGGGTTGGGCCCCTAGACCTAGTGTTGGGGCCCCCAGGGGTTGGGCCCCTGGAGCTGGTGTTGGGCCCTCCAGGGGTTGGGCCCCTGGAGCTATGGTTCGGGCCCCCAGGAGTTGGGCCCCTGGAGCTGGTGTTGGTACCCCCAGCGGTTGGGTCCCTGGAGCTATCGTTCGGGCCCCCAGGGGTTGGGCCCCTCGAGCTGGTGTTGGGGCCCTCAGGGTTTGGGCCTCTGGAGCTATGGTTCGGGCCCCCAGGGGTTGGGCCCATGGAGCTGGTGTTGGGGCCCCAAGGGGTTGGGCCCCTGGAGCTATGGTTCGGGCCCCCAGGGTTTGGGCCCCTGGAGCTGGTGTTGGGGCCCCCAGGGGTTGGACCCCTGGAGCTGGTGTTGTGTCCCCCAGCAGTTGGGCCCCTGGAGCTATGCTTCGGGCCCCCAGGGGTAGGGCCCTTTGAGCTGGTGTTGTGGCCCCCAGGGGTTGGGCCCTGGAGCTATGGTTCAGGCCCCTAGGGTTTGGGCCCCTGGAGCTGGTGTTCTGGCCCCCAGGGGTTGGGCCCCTGGAGCTGGTGTTGGGGACCCCAGGGGTTGGGCCCCTGGAGCTGGTGTTGGGGCCCTCAGTTGTTGGGCCCCTGGAGCTATGGTTCGGGAACCCCAGGGATTGGGCCCCTGGAGCTGGTGTTGGGGCCCCCAGGGGTTGGGCCCCTGGAGCTATGGTTCTGGCCCCCAGGGTTTGGGCCCCTGGAGCTGGTGTTGGGGCCCCCAGGGGTTGGGCCCCTGGAGCTATGGTTCGGGCCCCCAGGGGTTGGGCCCCTGGAGCTGGTGTAGGGGACCCCAGGGGTTGGGACCCTGGAGCTGTTGTTGGGGCCCCCAGGGGTTGGGCCCCTGGAGCTATGGTTCGGGCCCCCAGGGTTTTGGGCACCTGGAGCTGTTGTTAGGGCCCACAGGGGTTGGGCCAATGGAGCTATGGTTCGGGCCCCCAGGGGTTGGGCCCCTGGAGCTGGTGTTGGGGCCCCCAGGGGTTGGGCCCCTGGAGCTATGGTTCGGGCCACCAGGGTTTGGGCCCCTGGAGCTGGTGTTTGGGCCCCCAGGGGTTTGGCCACTGGAACTGGTGTTGGGGCCCCCAGGTGTTTTGCCCTTGGTGCTATGGTTCGGCCCCCCAGGGGTTGGGCCCCTGGAGCTATGGTTCGGGCCCCCAGGGGTTGGGCCCCTGGAGCTGGTGTTCTGGCCCCCAGGGGTTGGGCCCCTGGAGCGGGTGTTGGGGCCCCCAGGGGTTGGGCCCCTGGAGCTATGGTTCGGGCCCCCAGGGGTTGGGCCCCTTGAGCTATGGTTTGGGCCCTCAGGGGTTGGGCCCCTGGAGCTGGATTTGGGGCCCCCAGGGGTTGGGCACCTGGAGCTGGTGTTGGGGCACCCAGGGGTTGATCCAGTGCTGCTATGGTTCGGGAACTCAGGGGTTGGGCCCCTGGAGCTGGTGTTGGGGCCCCCAGCGGTTGGGCTCCTGCAGCTGGTGTTGGGGCCCCCAGGGGTTGGGCCCCTGGAGCTATGGTTCAGGCCCCCAGGGGTTGGGCCCCTGGAGCTGGTGTTCTGGCCCCCAGGGGTTGGGCCCCTGGAGCTGGTGTTGAGGCCCCCAGGGGTTGGGCCCCTGGAGCTGGTGTTGGGGCCCCCAGTTGTTGGGCCCCTGGAGCTATGGTTCGGGACCCCAGGGGTTGGGCCTCTGGAGCTGGTGTTGGGGCCCTCAGGGGTTGGGCCCCTGGAGCTGGTGTTGGGGCCCCCAGGAGTTGGGGTCCTGGAGCTATGGTTCGGGCCCCCAGGGTTTGGGCCCCTGGAGCTGGTGTTGAGGCCACCAGGGGTTGGGCCCCTGGAGTTATGGTTCGGGCCCCCAGGGGTTGGGCCCCTCGAGCTGGTGTTCGGGCCCCCAGGGGTTGGGCCTCTGGAGGAATGGTTCGAGCCCCCAGGGGTTGGGCCCCTGGATCTGGTGTTGGGGCCCCAAGGGGTTGGGCCCCTAGAGCTATGGTTGTGACCCCCCAGGGGTTGGGCGCCTGGAGCTATGGTTCGGGCTCCCAGGGGTTGGGCCGGTGGAGGTGGTGTTCGGGCCCCCAGGGGTTGGGCTCCTGGAGCTGGTCTTGGGGCCCCCAGGGGTTGGGCCCCTGGAGCTATGGTTCGGGCCCCCAGGGGTTGGGCCCCTGTAGCTATGGTTCGGGCCCCCAGGGGTTGGGCCCCGGGAGCTGGTGTTGGGGCCCCCAGGGGTTGGGCCCCTGGAGCTGGTGTTGGGGCTCCCAGGGGTTGTGCCTCTGTAGCTATGGTTCGCCCCCCCGGGGGTTGGGCCCCTGGAGCTGGTGATGGGGCCCCCAGGGGTTGAGCCAATGGAGCTATGGTTCGGGCCTAAAGGGGTTGGGCCCCTGGAGCTGGTGTTGGGGCCCCCAGGGGTTGGGACCCTGGAGCTATGGTTCGGGCCCCCACGGGTTGGGCCCCTGGAGCTATGGTTAGGGCCCTCAGGGGTTGGGCCCCTGGATCTGGTGTTGGGGCCCCAAGGGGTTGGAGCCCTGGAGCTGGTTTTACAGCCCCCAGGGGTTGGGCCCCTGGAGCTATGGTTTGGGCAGCCAGGGTTTGGGCCCCTGGAGCTATAGTTTGGGTCCCTAGGTGTTGGGCTCCTGGAGCTGGTGTTGGGGCCCCCAGGGGTTGGGCCCCTGGAGCTATGGTTCGGGCCCCCAGTGGTTGATCCCCTGGAGCTGGTGTTGGGGCACCCAGGGGATGGGCCACTGGAGCTACGGTTCGGGCCCCCAGGCGTTGGGCCCATGGAGCTGGAGTTGGAGCCCCCAGGGTTTGGGCCCCTAGAGCTATGGTTCGGACCCCCAGGGGTTGGGCCCCTGGAGCTATGGTTCTGTCACCGAGTGGTTGGGCCCCTGGAGCTGGTGTTGGGGCCCCCAGGGTTTGGGCCCCTGTGGCTGGTGTTGGGACGCACAGGGGCTGGGCCCCTGCAGCTATGGTTGAGGCCCCCAGGGGTTGGGCCCCTGGAGCTATAGTTCGGGCGCTCAGGTGTTGAGCCCCTGGAGCTGGTGTTCGGGCCCCCAGGGGTTGGGCCCCTTGAGCTGGTGTTGGGGCCCCCAGGGGTTGGGCCCCTGGAGCTATGGTTCGTGCCCCCAGGGGTTCGGCCCCTGGAGCTGGTGTTGGGGCTCCCAGGGGTTGGGCCGCTGGAGCTATGGTTCGGGCCCTCAGGGGTTGGGCCCCTAGACCTAGTGTTGGGGCCCCCAGGGGTTGGGCCCCTGGAGCTATGGTTCGGTCCCCAGGGGTTGGGCCCCTGGAGCTGGTGTTGGGCCCTCCAGGGGTTGGGCCCCTGGAGCTATGGTTCGGGCCCCCAGGAGTTGGGCCCCTGGAGCTGGTGTTGGTACCCCCAGCGGTTGGGTCCCTGGAGCTATGGTTCGGGCCCCCAGGGGTTGGGCCCCTCGAGCTGGTGTTGGGGCCCTCAGGGTTTGGGCCTCTGGAGCTATGGTTCGGGCCCCCAGGGGTTGGGCCCATGGAGCTGGTGTTGGGGCCCCAAGGGGTTGGGCCCCTGGAGCTATGGTTCGGGCCCCCAGGGTTTGGGCCCCTGGACCTGGTGTTGGGGCCCCCAGGGGTTGATCCAGTGCTGCTATGGTTCGGGAACTCAGGGGTTGGGCCCCTGGAGCTGGTGTTGGGGCCCCCAGCGGTTGGGCTCCTGCAGCTGGTGTTGGGGCCCCCAGGGGTTGGGCCCCTGGAGCTATGGTTCAGGCCCCCAGGGTTTGGGCCCCTGGAGCTGGTGTTCTGGCCCCCAGGGGTTCGGCCCCTGGAGCTGGTGTTGAGGCCCCCAGGGGTTGGGCCCCTGGAGCTGGTGTTGGGGCCCCCAGTTGTTGGGCCCCTGGAGCTATGGTTCGGGACCCCAGGGGTTGGGCCTCTGGAGCTGGTGTTGGGGCCCTCAGGGGTTGGGCCCCTGGAGCTGGTGTTGGGGCCCCCAGGAGTTGGGGTCCTGGAGCTATGGTTCGGGCCCCCAGGGTTTGGGCCCCTGGAGCTGGTGTTGAGGCCACCAGGGGTTGGGCCCCTGGAGTTATGGTTCGGGCCCCCAGGGGTTGGGCCCCTCGAGCTGGTGTTCGGGCCCCCAGGGGTTGGGCCTCTGGAGGAATGGTTCGAGCCCCCAGGGGTTGGGCCCCTGGATCTGGTGTTGGGGCCCCAAGGGGTTGGGCCCCTAGAGCTATGGTTGTGACCCCCCAGGGGTTGGGCGCCTGGAGCTATGGTTCGGGCTCCCAGGGGTTGGGCCGGTGGAGGTGGTGTTCGGGCCCCCAGGGGTTGGGCTCCTGGAGCTGGTGTTGGGGCCCCCAGGGGTTGGGCCCCTGGAGCTATGGTTCGGGCCCCCAGGGGTTGGGCCCCTGGAGCTATGGTTCGGTCCCCCAGGGGTTGGGCCCCGGGAGCTGGTGTTGGGGCCCCCAGGGGTTGGGCCCCTGGAGCTGGTGTTGGGGCCCCCAGGGGTTGTGCCTCTGTAGCTATGGTTCGCCCCCCCGGGGGTTGGGCCCCTGGAGCTGGTGATGGGGCCCCCAGGGGTTGAGCCAATGGAGCTATGGTTCGGGCCTAAAGGGGTTGGGCCCCTGGAGCTGGTGTTGGGGCCCCCAGGGGTTGGGCCCCTGGAGCTATGGTTCGGGCCCCCACGGGTTGGGCCCCTGGAGCTATGGTTAGGGCCCTCAGGGGTTGGGCCCCTGGATCTGGTGTTGGGGCCCCAAGGGGTTGGAGCCCTGGAGCTGGTTTTACAGCCCCCAGGGGTTGGGCCCCTGGAGCTATGGTTTGGGCAGCCAGGGTTTGGGCCCCTGGAGCTATAGTTTGGGTCCCTAGGTGTTGGGCTCCTGGAGCTGGTGTTGGGGCCCCCAGGGGTTGGGCCCCTGGAGCTGGTGTTCTGGCCCCCAGGGGTTGGGCCCCTGGAGCGGGTGTTGGGGCCCCCAGGGGTTGGGCCCCTGGAGCTATGGTTCGGGCCCCCAGTGGTTGATCCCCTGGAGCTGGTGATGGGGCACCCAGGGGATGGGCCACTGGAGCTACGGTTCGGGCCCCCAGGCGTTGGGCCCATGGAGCTGGAGTTGGAGCCCCCAGGGTTTGGGCCCCTAGAGCTATGGTTCGGACCCCCAGGGGTTGGGCCCCTGGAGCTATGGTTCTGGCACCGAGTGGTTGGGCCCCTGGAGCTGGTGTTGGGGCCCCCAGGGGTTGGGCCCCTGTGGCTGGTGTTGGGACGCACAGGGGCTGGGCCCCTGCAGCTATGGTTGAGGCCCCCAGGGGTTGGGCCCCTGGAGCTATAGTTCGGGCGCTCAGGTGTTGAGCCCCTGGAGCTGGTGTTCGGGCCCCCAGGGGTTGGGCCCCTTGAGCTGGTGTTGGGGCCCCCAGGGGTTGGGCCCCTGGAGCTATGGTTCGTGCCCCCAGGGGTTCTGCCCCTGGAGCTGGTGTTGGGGCTCCCAGGGGTTGGGCCGCTGGAGCTATGGTTCGGGCCCTCAGGGGTTGGGCCCCTAGACCTAGTGTTGGGGCCCCCAGGGGTTGGGCCCCTGGAGCTATGGTTCGGTCCCCAGGGGTTGGGCCCCTGGAGCTGGTGTTGGGCCCTCCAGGGGTTGGGCCCCTGGAGCTATGGTTCGGGCCCCCAGGAGTTGGGCCCCTGGAGCTGGTGTTGGTACCCCCAGCGGTTGGGTCCCTGGAGCTATGGTTCGGGCCCCCAGGGGTTGGGCCCCTCGAGCTGGTGTTGGGGCCCTCAGGGTTTGGGCCTCTGGAGCTATGGTTCGGGCCCCCAGGGGTTGGGCCCATGGAGCTGGTGTTGGGGCCCCAAGGGGTTGGGCCCCTGGAGCTATGGTTCGGGCCCCCAGGGTTTGGGCCCCTGGAGCTGGTGTTGGGGCCCCCAGGGGTTGGACCCCTGGAGCTGGTGTTGTGTCCCCCAGCAGTTGGGCCCCTGGAGCTATGCTTCGGGCCCCCAGGGGTAGGGCCCTTTGAGCTGGTGTTGTGGCCCCCAGGGGTTGGGCCCTGGAGCTATGGTTCAGGCCCCTAGGGTTTGGGCCCCTGGAGCTGGTGTTCTGGCCCCCAGGGGTTGGGCCCCTGGAGCTGGTGTTGGGGACCCCAGGGGTTGGGCCCCTGGAGCTGGTGTTGGGGCCCTCAGTTGTTGGGCCCCTGGAGCTATGGTTCGGGAAGCCCAGGGATTGGGCCCCTGGAGCTGGTGTTGGGGCCCCCAGGGGTTGGGCCCCTGGAGCTATGGTTCTGGCCCCCAGGGTTTGGGCCCCTGGAGCTGGTGTTGGGGCCTCCAGGGGTTGGGCCCCTGGAGCTATGGTTCGGGCCCCCAGGGGTTGGGCCCCTGGAGCTGGTGTGGGGTGCCCCAGGGGTTGGGACCCTGGAGCTGTTGTTGGGGCCCCCAGGGGTTGGGCCTCTGGAGCTATGGTTCGGGCCCCCAGGGTTTTGGGCACCTGGAGCTGTTGTTAGGGCCCACAGGGGTTGGGCCAATGGAGCTATGGTTCGGGCCCCCAGGGGTTGGGCCCCTGGAGCTGGTGTTGGGGCCCCCAGGGGTTGGGCCCCTGGAGCTATGGTTCGGGCCACCAGGGTTTGGGCCCCTGGAGCTGGTGTTTGGGCCCCCAGGGGTTTGGCCACTGGAACTGGTGTTGGGGCCCCCAGGTGTTTTGCCCTTGGTGCTATGGTTCGGCCCCCCAGGGGTTGGGCCCCTGGAGCTATGGTTCGGGCCCCCAGGGGTTGGGCCCCTGGAGCTGGTGTTGGGGCCCCCAGGGGTTGGGCCCCTGGAGCGGGTGTTGGGGCCCCCAGGGGTTGGGCCCCTGGAGCTATGGTTCAGGACCCCAGGGGTTGGGCCCCTTGAGCTATGGTTTGGGCCCTCAGGGGTTGGGCCCCTGGAGCTGGATTTGGGGCCCCCAGGGGTTGGGCACCTGGAGCTGGTGTTGGGGCACCCAGGGGTTGATCCAGTGCTGCTATGGTTCGGGAACTCAGGGGTTGGGCCCCTGGAGCTGGTGTTGGGGCCCCCAGGGGTTGGGCTCCTGCAGCTGGTGTTGGGGCCCCCAGGGGTTGGGCCCCTGGAGCTATGGTTCAGGCCCCCAGGGTTTGGGCCCCTGGAGCTGGTGTTCTGGCCTCCAGGGGTTGGGCCCCTGGAGCTGGTGTTGAGGCCCCCAGGGGTTGGGCCCCTGGAGCTGGTGTTGGGGCCCCCAGTTGTTGGGCCCCTGGAGCTATGGTTCGGGACCCCAGGGGTTGGGCCTCTGGAGCTGGTGTTGGGGCCCTCAGGGGTTGGGCCCCTGGAGCTGGTGTTGGGGCCCCCAGGAGTTGGGGTCCTGGAGCTATGGTTCGGGCCCCCAGGGTTTGGGCCCCTGGAGCTGGTGTTGGGGCCCCCAGGGGTTGGGCCCCTGGAGCTATGGTTCGGGCCCCCAGAGTTTGGGCCCCTGGAGCTGGTGTTGGGGCCCCCAGGGGTTGGGCCCCTGCAGCTATGGTTCGGTCCCCAGGGGTTGGGCCCCTGGAGCTGTTGTTTGAACCCCCAGGGTTTGGGCCCCTGGAGCTGGTGTTGGGGCCCCCAGGGGTTGGGCCCCTGCAGCTATGGTTCAGGCCCCTAGGGGTTGGGCCCCTGGAGCTGTTGTTGGGACCCCCAGGGTTTGGGCCCCTGGAGCTGGTGTTTGGGGCCCCCAGGAGTTGGGCCCCTGGAGATGGTGTTGGGGCCACCAGGGGTTGGGCCCCTGGAGTTATGGTTCGGGCCCCCAGGGGTTGGGCCCCTCGAGCTGGTGTTCGGGCCCCCAGGGGTTGGGCCTCTGGAGGAATGGTTCGAGCCCCCAGGGGTTGGGCCCCTGGATCTGGTGTTGGGGCCCCAAGGGGTTGGGCCCCTAGAGCTATGGTTGTGACCCCCCAGGGGTTGGGCGCCTGGAGCTATGGTTCGGGCTCCCAGGGGTTGGGTCCGTGGAGGTGGTGTTCGGGCCCCCAGGGGTTGGGCTCCTGGAGCTGGTCTTGGGGCCCCCAGGGGTTGGGCCCCTGGAGCTATGGTTCGGGCCCCCAGGGGTTGGGCCCCTGTAGCTATGGTTCGGTCCCCCAGGGGTTGGGCCCCTGGAGCTGGTGTTGGGGCCCCCAGGGGTTGGGCCCCTGGAGCTGGTGTTGGGGCTCCCAGGGGTTGTGCCCCTGCAGCTATGGTTCGCCCCCCCGAGGGTTGGGCCCCTGGAGCTGGTGATGGGGCCCCCAGGGGTTGAGCCAATGGAGCTATAGTTCGGGCCTCCAGGGGTTGGGCCCCTGGAGCTGGTGTTGGGGCCCCCAGGGGTTGGGCCCCTGGAGCTCGTGTTGGAGCCCCCAGGGGTTGGGCCCCTGGAGCTATGGTTCGGGCCCCCACGGGTTGGGCCCCTGGAGCTATGGTTAGGGCCCTCAGGGGTTGGGCCCCTGGATCTGGTGTTGGGGCCCCAAGGGGTTGGAGCCCTGGAGCTGGTTTTACAGCCCCCAGGGGTTGGGCCCCTGGAGCTATGGTTTGGGCAGCCAGGGGTTGGGCCCCTGGAGCTATAGTTTGGGTCCCTAGGTGTTGGGCTCCTGGAGCTGGTGTTGGGGCCCCCAGGGGTTGGGCCCCTGGAGCTATGGTTCAGGCCCCCAGTGGTTGATCCCCTGGAGCTGGTGTTGGGGCACCCAGGGGATGGGCCACTGGAGCTACGGTTCGGACCCCCAGGCGTTGGGCCCATGGAGCTGGAGTTGGGGCCCCCAGGGTTTGGGCCCCTAGAGCTATGGTTCGGACCCCCAGGGGTTGGGCCCCTGGAGCTATGGTTCTGGCACCGAGTGGTTGGGCCCCTGGAGTTGGTGTTGGGGCCCCCAGGGGTTGGGCCCCTGTGGCTTGTGTTGGGACGCACACTGGCTGGGCCCCTGCAGCTATGGTTGAGGCCCCCAGGGGTTGGGCCCCTGGAGCTATAGTTCGGGCGCTCAGGTGTTGAGCCCCTGGAGCTGGTGATGGGGCCCCCAGGGGTTGAGCCAATGGAGCTATGGTTCGGGCCTCCAGGGGTTGGGCCCCTGGAGCTGGTGTTGGGGCCCCCAGGGGTTGGGCCCCTGGAGCTCGTGTTGGAGCCCCCAGGGGTTGGGCCCCTGGAGCTATGGTTCGGGCCCCACGGGTTGGGCCCCTGGAGCTATGGTTAGGGCAATCAGGGGTTGGGCCCCTGGATCTGGTGTTGGGGCCCCAAGGGGTTGGAGCCCTGGAGCTGGTTTTACAGCCCCCAGGGGTTGGGCCCCTGGAGCTATGGTTTCTGCAGCCAGGGTTTGGGCCCCTGGAGCTATAGTTTGGGTCCCTAGGTGTTGGGCTCCTGGAGCTGGTGTTGGGGCCCCCAGGGGTTGGGCCCCTGGAGCTATGGTTCGGGCCCCCAGTGGTTGATCCCCTGGAGCTGGTGTTGGGGCACCCAGGGGATGGGAAACTGGAGCTACGGTTCGGGCCCCCAGACGTTGGGCCCATGGAGCTGGAGTTGGGGCCCCCAGGGTTTGGGCCCCTAGAGCTATGGTTCGGACCCCCAGGGGTTGGGCCCCTGGAGCTATGGTTCTGTCACCGAGTGGTTGGGCCCCTGGAGCTGGTGTTGGGGCCCCCAGGGGTTGGGCCCCTGTGGCTGGTGTTGGGACGCACAGGGGCTGGGCCCCTGCAGCTATGGTTGAGGCCCCCAGGGGTTGGGCCCCTGGAGCTATAGTTCGGGCGCTCAGGTGTTGAGCCCCTGGAGCTGGTGTTCGGGCCCCCAGGGGTTGGGCCCCTTGAGCTGGTGTTGGG
The DNA here is from genome assembly GCF_025201925.1 of Gopherus flavomarginatus. NCBI lineage: Eukaryota > Metazoa > Chordata > Testudines > Testudinidae > Gopherus > Gopherus flavomarginatus. The sequence continues at coordinate 16,829 of NW_026114695.1, read as the reverse complement.
GCCCCCAGGGGTTGGGCCCCTGGAGCTATGGTTCGTGCCCCCAGGGGTTGGGCCCCTGGAGCTGGTGTTGGGGCTCCCAGGGGTTGGGCCGCTGGAGCTATGGTTCGGGCCCCCAGGGGTTGGGCCCCTAGACCTAGTGTTGGGGCCCCCAGAGGTTGGGCCCCTGGAGCTATGGTTCGGTCCCCAGGGGTTGGGCCCCTGGAGCTGGTGTTGGGCCCTCCAGGGGTTGGGCCCCTGGAGCTATGGTTCGGGCCCCCAGGAGTTGGGCCCCTGGAGCTGGTGTTGGTGCCCCCAGCGGTTGGGTCCCTGGAGCTATGGTTCGGGCCCCCAGGGGTTGGGCCCCTCGAGCTGGCGTTGGGGCCCTCAGGGTTTGGGCCTCTGGAGCTATGGTTCGGGCCCCCAGGGGTTGGGCCCATGGAGCTGGTGTTGGGGCCCCAAGGGGTTGGGCCCCTGGAGCTATGGTTCGGGCCCCCAGGGTTTGGGCCCCTGGAGCTGGTGTTGGGGCCCCCAGGGGTTGGACCCCTGGAGCTGGTGTTGTGTCCCCCAGCAGTTGGGCCCCTGGAGCTATGCTTCGGGCCCCCAGGGGTTGGGCCCTTTGAGCTGGTGTTGTGGCCCCCAGGGGTTGGGCCCTGGGGCTGGTGTTGGGGCCGCCAGGGGTCGGGCCCCTGGAGCTATGGTTCGGGCCCCCAGGGGTTGGGCCCCTGGAGCTGGTGTTGGGGCCCCCAGGGGTTGGGTCCCTGGAGCTATGGTTCGGGCCCCCAGGGGTTAGTCCCCTAGAGCTATGGTTCGGGCCCACAGGGGTTGGGCCCCTGGAGCTGGTGTTGGGGCCCCCAGGGTTTGGGCCCCTGGAGCTATGGTTCGGGCCCCCAGGGGTTGGGCCCCTGGACTGGTGTTGAGGCCCCCAGGGGTTGGGCCCCTGTAGCTGGTGTTTGGGGCCCCCAGGGTTTGGGCCTCTGGAGCTATGGTTCGGGCACCCAGGGATTGGGCCCCTGGAGCTGGTGTTGTGGCCCCCAGGGGTTGGGCCCTTGGAGCTATGGTTTGAGCCCCCAGGGGTTGGACACCTGGACCTGGTTTTTGGGGACCCCATGGGGTTGGGCCCCTGGAGTTATGGTTCGGGCCCCCAGGGATTGGGCCCCTGGAGCTGGTGTTCTGTCCCCCAAGGGGTTTGGGCCCCTGGAGCTATAGTTCAGGCCCCAAGGGGTTGGGCCCCTGGAGCTGGTGTTGGGGCCCCCAGGGTTTGGGCCCCTGGAGCTATGGTTCGGGCCCCCAGGGGTTGGACCCCTGGACTGGTGTTGGGGCCCCCAGGGGTTGGGCCCCTGGAGCTGGTGTTGGAGCCCCCAGGGTTTGGGCCCCTGGAGCTATGGTTCGGGCCCCCAGGGGTTGGGCCCCTGGAGCTGGTGTTGGGGCCCCCAGGGGTTGGGCCCTTGGAGCTATGGTTTAGGCCCCCAGGGGTTGAACCCCTGGAGCTGGTGTTGGGGCCCCCAAGGGGTTGGGCCGATGGAGCTATGGTTCAGGCCCCCGGTGTTGGGCCCCTGTAGCTGGTGCTGGGGCCCTCAGGGTTTGAGCCGCTGGAGCTATGGTTCGGGCCCCAAGGGGTTGGGCCCCTGGAGCTGGTGTTGGGGCCTCCAGGGGTTGGTCACCTTTAGCTGGTGTTGGGGCCCCCAGGGGTTGGGCCCCTGTGGCTATGGTTCGGGCCCCCAGGGGTTGGGCCCCAGGAGCTCGTTTTGGGGCCCTCAGGGGTTGAGCCCCTTGAGCTATGGTTCGGGCCCCCAGAGGCTGGGCTCCTGGAGCTGGTGTTGGGGCCCCCAGGGTTTGGGCCCCTGGAGCTATGCTTCGGGCCCCCAGGGGTTGGGTCCCTGGAACCGGTGTTGGGGCCCCCAGTGGTTGGGCCGCTGCAGCTGGTGTTGGGGCCCCCAGGGGTTGGGCACCTGGAGCTATGGTTCGGGCCCCCAGGAGTTGGGCCCCCGGAGCTGTGTTGGGGCCCCCAGGGGTTGGGCCCCTCGAGCTATGGTTCGGGCCCCCAGGGGTTGGTCCCATAGAGCTATGGTTCGGGCCCCCAGGGTTTGGGCCCTTGGAGCTGGTGTTGGGGCCCCCAGGGGTTGGGCCCCTGGAGCTATGAATCGGGCTCCCAGGGTTCGGGCCCCTGGAGCTGGTGTTGGGGCCACCAGGGTTCGGGCCCCTGGAGCTATAGTTCGGGCCCCCAGGGGTTGGGCCCCCTGAAGCTATGGTTCGGGCCCCCAGGGGTTGGGCCCCTGGAGCTATTGTTGGGACCCCCAGGGTTTGGGCCCCTGGAGCTATAGTTCGGGCCCCCATGGGTTGGGCTCCTGGACTGGTGTTGGGGCCCCCAGGGGTTGGGCCCCTGGAGCTGGTGTTGGGGAACCCAGGGTTTGGGACCCTGGAGCTAAGGTTCGGGCACCCAGGGGTTGGGCCCCTGGTGCTAGTGTTGGGGCCCCCAGGGGTTGGGCCCTTGGAGCTATGGTTTGGGCCCCCAGGGGTTGGGACCCTGGAGCTGGGGTTGGGGCCCACAGGGGTTGGGCCCCTGGAGCTCTGGTTCTGTCCCCCAGGGGTTGGGCCCTGGAGCTGGTGTTGGGGCCCACAGGGGTTGGGCACCTGGAGCTGGTGTTGGGGCCCCAGGGGTTGGGCCCCTGTAGCTGTGGTTCGGGACCCGAGGGGTTGGGCCCCTGGAGCTCGTTTTGGGGCCCTCAGGGGTTGGGCCCCTTGAGCTATGGTTCGGGCCCCCAGGGGCTGGGCCCCTGGAGCTGGTGTTGGGGCCCCCAGGAGTTGGGCCCCTGGACCTATGGTTCGGGCCCCCAGGGGTTGGGCCCCTGGAGCTGGTGTTGGGAACCCCAGGGTTTGAGACGCTGGAGCTATGGTTCGGACCCCCAGGGGTTGGTCCCCTGGAGCTGGTGTTGGGGCCCCCAGGGGTTGGGCCCCTGGAGCTGGTGTTGGGGCCCCCAGTTGTTGGGCCCCTGGAGCTATGGTTCGGGACCCCAGGGGTTGGGCCTCTGGAGCTGGTGTTGGGGCCCCCAGGGGTTGGGCCCCTGGAGCTATGGTTCGGGCTGCCAGGGTTTGGTCCCCTGGAGCTATGGTTCGGGGCCCCAGGGGTTGGGCCCCTGGAGCTGGTGTTGGGGCCCCCAGGGGTTGGGCCCCTGGAGCTATGGTTCGAGCCCCCAGGGGTTGGGCCCCTGTGGCTGGTGTTGGGGCCCCCAGGTGTTCGGCCCCTGGAGCTATGGTTCGGGACGCCAGGGTTTGGGCCCCTGGAGCTATGGTTCGGACCCCCAGGGGTTGTTCCCCTGGAGCTGGTGTTGGGGCCCCCAGGGGTTGGCCCCCTGGAGCTGATGTTGGGGCCCCCAGGGGTTGGGCCCCTGGAGCTATGGTTCGGGCCCTCAGTGGTTGGGCCCCTGGAGCTGGTGTTCTGGCCTCCAGGGGTTGGGCCCCTGGAGCGGGTGTTGGGGCCCCCAGGAGTTGGGCCCCTGGAGCTATGGTTCGGGACCCCAGGGGTTGGGCCCCTTGAGCTATGGTTCGGGCCCTCAGGGGTTGGGCCCCTGGAGCTGGATTTGGGGCCCCCAGGGGTTGGGCACCTGGAGCTGGTGTTGGGGCTCCCAGGGGTTGGGCCAGTGCTGCTATGGTTCGGGAACCCAGGGGTTGGGCCCCTGGAGCTGGTGTTGGGGCCCCTAGGGGTTGGGCCCCTGGAGTTGGTGTTGGGGCCCCCAGGGGTTGGGCCCCTGGAGCTATGGTTCAGGCCCCCAGGGTTTGGGCCCCTGGAGCTGGTGTTCTGGCCCCCAGGGGTTGGGCCCCTGGAGCTGGTGTTGGGGCCCCCAGGGGTTGGGCCCCTGGAGCTGGTGTTGGGGCCCCCAGTTGTTGGGCCCCTGGAGCTATGGTTCGGGACCCCAGGGGTTGGACCCCTGGAGCTGGTGTTGGGGCCACCAGGGGTTGGGCCCCTGGAGCTGGTGTTGGGGCCCCCAGGAGTTGGGCCCCTTGAGCTATGGTTCGGGAACCCAGGGTTTTGGGCCCCTGGAGCTGGTGTTAGGGTTCCCAGGGGTTGGGCCAATGGAGCTATGGTTCGGGCCCCCAGGGGTTGGGCCCCTGGAGCTGGTGTTGGGGCCCCCAGGGGTTGGGCCCCTGGAGCTCGTGTTGGGGCCCCCAGGGGTTGGGCCCCTAGAGCTATGGTTCGCGACCCCAGGGGTTGGGCCCCTGGAGCTGGTGTTGAAGCCCCCAGGGGTTGGGCCCCTGGAGCTACGGTTCAGGCCCCCAGGTGTTGGGCCCCTGGAGCTGGTTTTGGGGCCTCCAGGGGTTGAGCCCCCGGAACTATGGTTCGGGCCCCCAGGGGTTGGGCTCATGGACCTATGGTTCGGGCCCCCAGGGGTTGGGCCCCTGGAGCTGGTGTTGGGGCCCCCAGGGGTTGGGCCCCTGGAGCTGGTGTTGGGGCCCCCAGGGGTTGGGCCCCTGGAGATATGGTTCGGGCCCCGAGGGGTTGGGCCCCTGGAGCTGGTGTTGGGGCCCCAAGGGGTTGGGCCCCTGGAGTTGGTGTTGGGGCCCCCAAGGTTTGGGCCCCTGGAGCTATGGTTCGGGCCCTAAGGGGTTGGGCCCCTGGAGCCGGTGTTGAGCCCCCAGGGGTTGGGCCCCTGGAGCTATGGTTCAGGCCGCCAAGGTTTGGGCCCCTGGAGCTGGTGTTCGGGCCCCCAGGGGTTGGGCCCCTGGACCTATGGTTCCGTCCCCCAGGGGTTGGGCCCCTGGAGCTGGTGTTTGGGCACCCAGGGGTTTGGCCACTGGAGCTGGTGTTGGGGCCCCCAGGTGTTTTGCCCTTGGTGCTATGGTTCGGCCCCCCAGGGGTTGGGCCCCTGGAGCTGGTGTTGGGGCCCCCAGGGGTTGGGCTCCTGGAGCTATGGTTCGGGCCCTCAGGGGTTGGGCCCCTGGAGCTGGTGTTGGGGCCCCCAGGGGTTGGGCCCCTGGAGCTATGGTTCGGGCCACCAGGGTTTGGGCCCCTGGAGCTGGTGTTTGGGCCCCCAGGGGTTTGGCCACTGGAACTGGTGTTGTGGCCCCCAGGTGTTTTGCCCTTGGTGCTATGGTTCAGCCCCCCAGGGGTTGGGCCCCTGGAGCTATGGTTCGGGCCCCCAGGGGTTGGGCCCCTGGAGCTGGTGTTCTGGCCCCCAGGGGTTGGGCCCCTGGAGCGGGTGTTGGGGCCCCCAGGGGTTGGGCCCCTGGAGCTATGGTTCAGGACGCCAGGGGTTGGGCCCCTTGAGCTATGGTTCGGGCCCTCGGGGGTTGGGCCCCTGGAGCTGGTGTTGGGGCCCCCAGGGGTTGGGCCCCTGCAGTTATGGTTCAGGCCCCTAGGGGTTGGGCCCCTGGAGCTGTTGTTGGGGCCCCCAGGGTTTGGGCCCCTGGAGCTGGTGTTTGGAGCCCCCAGGAGTTGGGCCCCTGGAGATGGTGTTGGGTCCACCAGGGGTTGGGCCCCTGGAGTTATGGTTCGGGCCCCCAGGGGTTGGGCCCCTCGAGCTGGTGTTGGGGCCCCCAGGGGTTGGGCCTCTGGAGGAATGGTTCGAGCCCCCAGGGGTTGGGCACCTGGATCTGGTGTTGGGGCCCCAAGGGGTTGGGCCCCTGGAGCTATGGTTGTGACCCCCCAGGGGTTGGGCGCCTGGAGCTATGGTTCGGGCTCCCAGGGGTTGGGCCCGTGGAGGTGGTGTTCGGGCCCCCAGGGGTTGGGCTCCTGGAGCTGGTCTTGGGGCCCCCAGCGGTTTGGCCCCTGGAGCTATGGTTCGGGCCCCCAGGGGTTGGGCCCCTGTAGCTATGGTTCGGTCCCCCAGGGGTTGGGCCCCTGGAGCTGGTGTTGGGGCCCCCAGGGGTTGGGCCCCTGGAGCTGGTGTTGGGGCTCCCAGGGGTTGTGCCCCTGCAGCTATGGTTCGGGCCCCCGGGGGTTGGGCCCCTGGAGCTGGTGATGGGGCCCCCAGGGGTTGAGCCAATGGAGCTATGGTTCGGGCCCCCACGGGTTGGGCCCCTGGAGCTATGGTTAGGGCCCTCAGGGGTTGGGCCCCTGGATCTAGTGTTGGGGCCCCAAGGGGTTGGAGCCCTGGAGCTGGTTTTACAGCCCCCAGGGGTTGGGCCCCTGGAGCTATGGTTTGGGCAGCCAGGGGTTCGGCCCCTGAAGCTATAGTTTGGGTCCCTAGGTGTTGGGCTCCTGGAGCTGGTGTTGGGTCCCCCAGGGGTTCGGCCCCTGGAGCTATGGTTCGGGCCCCCAGTGGTTGATCCCCTGGAGCTGGTGTTGGGGCACCCAGGGGATGGGCCACTGGAGCTACGGTTCGGGCCCCCAGGCGTTGGGCCCATGGAGCTGGAGTTGGGGCCCCCAGGGTTTGGGCCCCTAGAGCTGTGGTTCAGACCCCCAGGGGTTGGGCCCCTGGAGCTATGGTTCGGGCCCCCAGGGGTTGGGCCCCTGGAGCAGGTGTTCTGGCCCCCAGGGGTTGGGCCCCTGGAGCGGGTGTTGGGGCCCCCAGGGGTTGGGCCCCTGGAGCTATGGTTCAGGACCCCAGGGGTTGGGGCCCTTGAGCAATGGTTCGGGCCCTCAGGGGTTGGGCCCCTGGAGCTGGATTTGGGGCCCCCAGGGGTTGGGCACCTGGAGCTGGTGTTGGGGCACCCAGGGGTTGGGCCAGTGCTGCTATTTTTCGGGAACCCAGGGGTTGGGCCCCTGGAGCTGGTGTTGGGGCCCCCAGGGGTTGGGCCCCTGGAGCTGGTGTTTTGGCCCCCAGGGGTTGGGCCCCTGGAGCTATGGTTCAGGCCCCCAGGGTTTGGGCCCCTGGAGCTGGTGTTCTGGCCCCCAGGGGTTGGGCCCCTGGAGCTGGTGTTGGGGCCCCCAGGGGTTGGGCCCCTGGAGCTGGTGTTGGGGCCCCTAGTTGTTGGGCCCCTGGAGCTATGGTTCGGGACCCCAGGGGTTGGGCCTCTGGAGCTGGTGTTGGGGCCCCCAGGGGTTGGGCCCCTGGAGCTGGTGTTGGGGCCCCAAGGGGTTGGGCCCCTGGAGCTATGGTTGTGACCCCCCAGGGGTTGGGCGCCTGGAGCTATGGTTCGGGCTCCCAGGGGTTGGGCCCGTGGAGGTGGTGTTCGGGCCCCCAGGGGTTGGGCACCTGGAGCTGGTCTTGGGGCCCCCAGCGGTTTGGCCCCTGGAGCTATGGTTCGGGCCCCCAGGGGTTGGGCCCCTGTAGCTATGGTTCGGTCCCCCAGGGGTTGGGCCCCTGGAGCTGGTGTTGGGGCCCCCAGGGGTTGGGCCCCTGGAGCTGGTGTTGGGGCTCCCAGGGGTTGTGCCCCTGCAGCTATGGTTCGGGCCCCCGGGGGTTGGGCCCCTGGAGCTGGTGATGGGGCCCCCAGGGGTTGAGCCAATGGAGCTATGGTTCGGGCCCCCACGGGTTGGGCCCCTGGAGCTATGGTTAGGGCCCTCAGGGTTTGGGCCCCTGGATCTAGTGTTGGGGCCCCAAGGGGTTGGAGCCCTGGAGCTGGTTTTACAGCCCCCAGGGGTTGGGCCCCTGGAGCTATGGTTTGGGCAGCCAGGGGTTCGGCCCCTGGAGCTATAGTTTGGGTCCCTAGGTGTTGGGCTCCTGGAGCTGGTGTTGGGGCCCCCAGGGGTTGGGCCCCTGGAGCTATGGTTGGGGCCCCCAGTGGTTGATCCCCTGGAGCTGGTGTTGGGGCACCCAGGGGATGGGCCACTGGAGCTACAGTTCGGGCCCCCAGGCGTTGGGCCCATGGAGCTGGAGTTTGGGCCCCCAGGGTTTGGGCCCCTAGAGCTGTGGTTCGGACCCCCAGGGGTTGGGCCCCTGGAGCTATGGTTCGGGCCCCCAGGGGTTGGGCCCCTGGAGCAGGTGTTCTGGCCCCCAGGGGTTGGGCCCCTGGAGCGATGGTTCGGGCCCCCAGAGTTTGGGCCCCTGGAGCTGGTGTTGGGGCCCCCAACAGTTGGGATCCTGGAGCTATGGTTCGGGCCCCCAGGGTTTGGGCCCCTGGAGCTGGTGTTGGGGCCCCCAGGGGTTGGGCCCCTGGAGCTATGGTTCGGGCCCCCAGAGTTTGGGCCCCTGGAGCTGGTGTTGGGGCCCCCAGGGGTTGGGCCCCTGCAGCTATGGTTCGGTCCCCAGGGGTTGGGCCCCTGGAGCTGTTGCTTGGGCCCCCAGGGTTTGGGCCCCTGGAGCTGGTGTTGGGACCCCCAGGGGTTGGGCCCCTGCAGCTATGGTTCAGGCCCCTAGGGGTTGGGCCCCTGGAGCTGTTGTTGGGGCCCCCAGGGTTTGGGCCCCTGGAGCTGGTGTTTGGGGCCCCCAGGAGTTGGGCCCCTGGAGATGGTGTTGGGGCCACCAGGGGTTGGGCCCCTGGAGTTATGGTTCGGGCCCCCAGGGGTTGGGCCCCTCGAGCTGGTGTTCGGGCCCCCAGGGGTTGGGCCTCTGGAGGAATGGTTCGAGCCCCCAGGGGTTGGGCCCCTGGATCTGGTGTTGGGGCCCCAAGGGGTTGGGCCCCTGGAGCTATGGTTGTGACCCCCCAGGGGTTGGGCGCCTGGAGCTATGGTTCGGGCTCCCAGGGGTTGGGCCCGTGGAGGTGGTGTTCGGGCCCCCAGGGGTTGGGCTCCTGGAGCTGGTCTTGTGGCCCCCAGGGGTTGGGCCCCTGGAGCTATGGTTCGGGCCCCCAGGGGTTGGGCCCCTGTAGCTATGGTTCGGTTCCCCAGGGGTTGGGCCCCTGGAGCTGGTGTTGGGGCTCCCAGGGGTTGTGCCCCTGCAGCTATGGTTCGGGCCCCCGGGGGTTGGGCCCCTGGAGCTGGTGATGGGGCCCCCAGGGGTTGAGCCAATGGAGCTATAGTTCGGGCCTCCAGGGGTTGGGCCCCTGGAGCTGGTGTTGGGGCCCCCAGGGGTTGGGCCCCTGGAGCTCGTGTTGGAGCCCCCAGGGGTTGGGCCCCTGGAGCTATGGTTCGGGCCCCCACGGGTTGGGCCCCTGGAGCTATGGTTAGGGCCCTCAGGGGTTGGGCCCCTGGATCTGGTGTTGGGGCCCCAAGAGGTTGGAGCCCTGGAGCTGGTTTTACAGCCCCCAGGGGTTGGGACCCTGGAGCTATGGCTTGGGCAGCCAGGGGTTGGGCCCCTGGAGCTATAGTTTGGGTCCCTAGGTGTTGGGCTCCTGGAGCTGGTGTTGGGGCCCCCAGGGGTTGGGCCCCTGGAGCTATGGTTCGGGCCCCCAGTGGTTGATCCCCTGGAGCTGGTGTTGGGGCACCCAGGGGATGGGCCACTGGAGCTACGGTTCGGGCCCCCAGGCGTTGGGCCCATGGAGCTGGAGTTGGGGCCCCCAGGGTTTGGGCCCCTAGAGTTATGGTTCGGACCCCCAGGGGTTGGGCCCCTGGAGCTATGGTTCTGGCACCGAGTGGTTGGGCCCCTGGAGCTGGTGTTGGGGCCCCCAGGGGTTGGGCCCCTGTGGCTGGTGTTGGGACGCACAGGGGCTGGGCCCCTGTAGCTATGGTTGAGGCCCCCAGGGGTTGGGCCCCTGGAGCTATAGTTCAGGCGCTCAGGTGTTGAGCCCCTGGAGCTGGTGTTCGGGCCCCCAGGGGTTGGGCCCCTTGAGCTGGTGTTGGGGCCCCCAGGGGTTGGGCCCCTGGAGCTATGGTTCGTGCCCCCAGGGGTTGGGCCCCTGGAGCTGGTGTTGGGGCTCCCAGGGGTTGGGCCGCTGGAGCTATGGTTCGGGCCCCCAGGGGTTCGGCCCCTAGACCTAGTGTTGGGGCCCCAGGGGTTGGGCCCCTGGAGCTATGGTTCGGTCCCCAGGGGTTGGGCCCCTGGAGCTGGTGTTGGGCCCCCCAGGGGTTGGGCCCCTGGAGCTATGGTTCGGGCCCCCAGGAGTTGGTCCCCTGGAGCTGGTGTTGGTGCCCCCAGCGGTTGGGTCCCTGGAGCTATGGTTCGGGCCCCCAGGGGTTGGGCCCCTCGAGCTGGTGTTGGGGCCCTCAGGGTTTGGGCCTCTGGAGCTATGGTTCGGGCCCCCAGGGGTTGGGCCCATGGAGCTGGTGTTGGGGCCCCAAGGGGTTGGGCCCCTGGAGCTATGGTTCGGGCCCCCAGGGTATGGGCCCCTGGAGCTGGTGTTGGGGCCCCCAGGGGTTGGACCCCTGGAGCTGGTGTTGGGTCCCCCAGCAGTTGGGCCCCTGGAGCTATGCTTCGGGCCCCCAGGGGTTGGGCCCTTTGAGCTGGTGTTGTGGCCCCCAGGGGTTGGGCCCTGGAGCTGGTGTTGGGGCCCCAAGGGGTCGGGCCCCTGGAGCTATGGTTCGGGCCCCCAGGGGTTGGGCCCCTGGAGCTGGTGTTGGGGCCCCCAGGGGTTGGGTCCCTGGAGCTATGGTTCGGGCCCCCAGGGGTTGGTCCCCTAGAGCTATGGTTCGGGCCTACAGGGGTTGGGCCCCTGGAGCTGGTGTTGGGGCCCCCAGGGTTTGGGCCCCTGGAGCTATGGTTCGGGCCCCCAGGGGTTGGGCCCCTGGACTGGTGTTGAGGCCCCCAGGGGTTGGGCCCCTGTAGCTGGTGTTGGGGCCCCCAGGGTTTGGGCCCCTGGAGCTATGGTTCGGGCACCCAGGGATTGGGCCCCTCGAGCTGGTGTTGGGGCCCTCAGGGTTTGGGCCTCTGGAGCTATGGTTCGGGCCCCCAGGGGTTGGGCCCATGGAGCTGGTGTTGGGGCCCCAAGGGGTTGGGCCCCTGGAGCTATGGTTCGGGCCCCCAGGGTTTGGGCCCCTGGAGCTGGTGTTGGGGCCCCCAGGGGTTGGACCCCTGGAGCTGGTGTTGGGTCCCCCAGCAGTTGGGCCCCTGGAGCTATGCTTCGGGCCCCCAGGGGTTGGGCCCTTTGAGCTGGTGTTGTGGCCCCCAGGGGTTGGGCCCTGGAGCTGGTGTTGGGGCCGCCAGGGGTCGGGCCCCTGGAGCTATGGTTCGCGCCCCCAGGGGTTGGGCCCCTGGAGCTGGTGTTGGGGCCCCCAGGGGTTGGGTCCCTGGGGCTATGGTTCGGGCCCCCAGGGGTTGGTCCCCTAGAGCTATGGTTCGGGCCCACAGGGGTTGGGCCCCTGGAGCTGGTGTTGGGGCCCCCAGGGTTTGGGCCCCTGGAGCTATGGTTCGGGCCCCCAGGGGTTGGGCCCCTGGACTGGTGTTGAGGCCCCCGGGGTTGGGCCCCTGTAGCTGGTGTTGGGGCCCCCAGGGTTTGGGCCCCTGGAGCTATGGTTCGGGCACCCAGGGATTGGGCCCCTGGAGCTGGTGTTGTGGCCCCCAGGGGTTGGGCCCTTGGAGCTATGGTTTGGGCCCCCAGGGGTTGGACACCTGGACCTGGTTTTTGGGGACCCCATGGGGTTGGGCCCCTGGAGTTATGGTTCGGGCCCCCAGGGATTGGGCCCCTGGAGCTGGTGTTCTGGCCCCCAAGGGGTTTGGGCCCCTGGAGCTATAGTTCGGGCCCCAAGGGGTTGGGCCCCTGGAGCTGGTGTTGGGGCCCCCAGGGTTTGGGCCCCTGGAGCTATGGTTCGGGCCCCCAGGGTTTGGACCCCTGGACTGGTGTTGGGGCCCCCAGGGGTTGGGCCCCTGGAGCTGGTGTTGGGGCCCCCAGGGTTTGGGCCCCTGGAGCTATGGTTCGGGCCCCCAGGGGTTGGGCCCCTGGAGCTGGTGTTGGGGCCCCCAGGGGTTGGGCCCTTGGAGCTATGGTTTAGGCCCCCAGGGGTTGAACCCCTGGAGCTGGTGTTGGGGCCCCCAAGGGGTTGGGCCGATGGAGCTATGGTTCAGGCCCCCGGTGTTGGGCCCCTGTAGCTGGTGCTGGGGCCCCCAGGGTTTGAGCCGCTGGAGCTATGGTTCGGGACCCCAGGGGTTGGGCCCCTGGAGCTGGTGTTGGGGCCTCCAGGGGTTGGTCACCTTTAGCTGGTGTTGTGGCCCCCAGGGGTTGGGCCCTTGGAGCTATGGTTTGGGCCCCCAGGGGTTGGACACCTGGACCTGGTTTTTGGGGACCCCATGGGGTTGGGCCCCTGGAATTATGGTTCGGGCCCCCAGGGATTGGGCCCATGGAGCTGGTGTTCTGGCCCCCAAGGGGTTTGGGCCCCTGGAGCTATAGTTCGGGCCCCCAGGGGTTGGGCCCCTGGAGCTGGTGTTGGGGCCCCCAGGGTTTGGGCCCCTGGAGCTATGGTTCGGGCCCCCAGGGTTTGGACCCCTGGACGTATGGTTCGGGGCCCCAGGGGTTGGGCCCCTGGAGCTGGTGTTGGGGCCCCCAGGGTTTGGGCCCCTGGAGCTATGGTTCGGGCCCCCAGGGGTTGGGCCCCTGGAGCTGGTGTTGGGGCCCCCAGGGGTTGGGCCCTTGGAGCTATGGTTTAGGCCCCCAGGGGTTGAACCCCTGGAGCTGGTGTTGGGGCCCCCAAGGGGTTGGGCCGATGGAGCTATGGTTCAGGCCCCCGGTGTTGGGCCCCTGTAGCTGGTGCTGGGGCCCCCAGGGTTTGAGCCGCTGGAGCTATGGTTCGGGACCCCAGGGGTTGGGCCCCTGGAGCTGGTGTTGGGGCCTCCAGGGGTTGGTCACCTTTAGCTGGTGTTGGGGCCCCCAGGGGTTGGGCCCCTGTAGCTATGGTTCGGGCCCCCAGGGGTTGGGCCCCAGGAGCTCGTTTTGGGGCCCTCAGGGGTTGAGCCCCTTGAGCTATGGTTCGGGCCCCCAGAGGCTGGGCTCCTGGAGCTGGTGTTGGGGCCCCCAGGGTTTGGGCCCCTGGAGCTATGCTTCGGGCCCCCAGGGGTTGGGTCCCTGGAACCGGTGTTGGGGCCCCCAGTGGTTGGGCCCCTGCAGCTGGTGTTGGGGCCCCCAGGGGTTGGGCACCTGGACCTATGGTTCGGGCCCCCAGGAGTTGGGCCCCCGGAGCTGTGTTGGGGCCCCCAGGGGTTGGGCCCCTCGAGCTATGGTTCGGGCCCCCAGGGGTTGGTCCCATAGAGCTATGGTTCGGGCCCCCAGGGTTTGGGCTTTTGGAGCTGGTGTTGGGGCCCCCAGGGGTTGGGCCCCTGGAGCTATGGATCGGGCTCCCAGGGTTCGGGCCCCTGGAGCTGGTGTTGGGGCCACCAGGGTTCGGGCCCCTGGAGCTATAGTTCGGGCCCCCAGGGGTTGGGCCCCTGAAGCTATGGTTCGGGCCCCCAGGGGTTGGGCCCCTGGAGCTATTGTTGGGACCCCCAGGGTTTGGGCCCCTGGAGCTATGGTTCGGGCCCCCATGGGTTGGGCTTCTGGACTGGTGTTGGGGCCCCCAGGGGTTGGGCCCCTGGAGCTGGTGTTGGGGAACCCAGGGTTTGGGCCCCTGGAGCTAAGGTTCGGGCACCCAGGGGTTGGGCCCCTGGTGCTAGTGTTGGGGCCCCCAGGGGTTGGGCCCTTGGAGCTATGGTTTGGGCCCCCAGGGGTTGGGACCCTGGAGCTGGGGTTGGGGCCCACAGGGGTTGGGCCCCTGGAGCTCTGGTTCTGTCCCCCAGGGGTTGGGCCCTGGAGCTGGTGTTGGGGCCCCAGGGGTTGGGCCCCTGTAGCTGTGGTTCAGGACCCGAGGGGTTGGGCCCCTGGAGCTCGTTTTGGGGCCCTCAGGGGTTGGGCCCCTTGAGCTATGGTTCGGGCCCCCAGGGGCTGGGCCCCTGGAGCTGGTGTTGGGGCCCCCAGGAGTTGGGCCCCTGGAGCTATGGTTCGGGCCCCCAGGGGTTGGGCCCCTGGAGCTGGTGTTGGGAACCCCAGGGTTTGAGACGCTGGAGCTATGGTTCAGACCCCCAGGGGTTGGGCCCCTTGAGCTATGGTTCGGGCCCTCAGGGGTTGGGCCCCTGGAGCTGGTGTTCTGGCCTCCAGGTGTTGGGCCCCTGGAGCGGGTGTTGGGGCCCCCAGGGGTTGGGCCCCTGGAGCTATGGTTCGGGCCCTCAGTGGTTGGGCCCCTGGAGCTGGTGTTCTGGCCTCCAGGGGTTGGGCCCCTGGAGCGGGTGTTGGGGCCCCCAGGGGTTGGGCCCCTGGAGCTATGGTTCGGGACCCCAGGGGTTGGGCCCCTTGAGCTATGGTTCGGGCCCTCAGGGGTTGGGCCCCTGGAGCTGGATTTGGGGCCCCCAGGGGTTGGGCACCTGGAGCTGGTGTTGGGGCTCCCAGGGGTTGGGCCAGTGCTGCTATGGTTCGGGAACCCAGGGGTTGGGCCCCTGGAGCTGGTGTTGGGGCCCCTAGGGGTTGGGCCCCTGGAGTTGGTGTTGGGGCCCCCAGGGGTTGGGCCCCTGGAGCTATGGTTCAGGCCCCCAGGGTTTGGGCCCCTGGAGCTGGTGTTCTGGCCCCCAGGGGTTGGGCCCCTGGAGCTGGTGTTGGGGCCCCCAGGGGTTGGGCCCCTGGAGCTGGTGTTGGGGCCCCCAGTTGTTGGGCCCCTGGAGCTATGGTTCGGGACCCCAGGGGTTGGACCCCTGGAGCTGGTGTTGGGGCCACCAGGGGTTGGGCCCCTGGAGCTGGTGTTGGGACAACCAGGAGTTGGGCCCCTTGAGCTATGGTTCGGGAACCCAGGGTTTTGGGCCCCTGGAGCTGGTGTTAGGGCCCCCAGGGGTTGGGCCAATGGAGCTATGGTTCGGGCCCCCAGGGGTTGGGCCCCTGGAGCTGGTGTTGGGGCCCCCAGGGGTTGGGCCCCTGGAGCTCGTGTTGGGGCCCCCAGGGGTTGGGCCCCTAGAGCTATGGTTCGGGACCCCAGGGGTTGGGCCCCTGGAGCTGGTGTTGGGGCCCCCAGGGGTTGGTCCCCTGGAGCTACGGTTCGGGCCCCCAGGGGTTGGGCCCCTGGAGCTGGTTTTGGGGCCTCCAGGGGTTGAGCCCCCGGAACTATGGTTCGGGCCCCCAGGGGCTGGGCCCATGGACCTATGGTTCGGGCCCCCAGGGGTTGGGCCCCTGGAGCTGGTGTTGGGGCCCCCAGGGGTTGGGCCCCTGGAGCTGGTGTTGTGGCCCCCAGGGGTTGGGCCCCTGGAGCTATGGTTCGGGCCCCGAGGGGTTGGGCCCCTGGAGCTGGTGTTGGGGCCCCAAGGGGTTGGGCCCCTGGAGTTGGTGTTGGGGCCCCCTAGGTTTGGGCCCCTGGAGCTATGGTTCGGGCCCTAAGGGGTTGGGCCCCTGGAGCCGGTGTTGAGCCCCCAGGGGTTGGGCCCCTGGAGCTATGGTTCAGGCCGCCAAGGTTTGGGCCCCTGGAGCTGGTGTTCGGGCCCCCAGGGGTTGGGCCCCTGGACCTATGGTTCCGTCCCCCAGGGTTTGGGCCCCTGGAGCTGGTGTTTGGGCCCCCAGGGGTTTGGCCACTGGAGCTGGTGTTGGGGCCCCCAGGTGTTTTGCCCTTGGTGCTATGGTTCGGCCCCCCAGGGGTTGGGCCCCTGGAGCTGGTGTTGGGGCCCCCAGGGGTTGGGCTCCTGGAGCTATGGTTCGGGCCCTCAGGGGTTGGGCCCCTGGAGCTGGTGTTGGGGCCCCCAGGGGTTGGGCCCCTGGAGCTATGGTTCGGGCCACCAGGGGTTGGGCCCCTGGAGCTGGTGTTCTGGCCCCCAGGGGTTGGGCCCCTGGAGCGGGTGTTGGGGCCCCCAGGGGTTGGGCCCCTGGAGCTATGGTTCAGGACCCCAGGGGTTGGGCCCCTTGAGCTATGGTTCGGGCCCTCAGGGGTTGGGCCCCTGGAGCTGGTGTTGGGGCCCCCAGGGGTTGGGCCCCTGCAGCTATGGTTCAGGCCCCTAGGGGTTGGGCCCCTGGAGCTGTTGTTGGGGCCCCCAGGGTTTGGGCGCCTGGAGTTGGTGTTTGGAGCCCCCAGGAGTTGGGCCCCTGGAGATGGTGTTGGGGCCACCAGGGGTTGGGCCCTTTGAGCTGGTGTTGTGGCCCCCAGGGGTTGGGCCCTGGAGCTGGTGTTGGGGCCGCCAGGGGTAGGGCCCCTGGAGCTATGGTTCGGGCCCCCAGGGGTTGGGCCCCTGGAGCTGGTGTTGGGGCCCCCAGGGGTTGGGTCCCTGGAGCTATGGTTCGGGCCCCCAGGGGTTGGTCCCCTAGAGCTATGGTTCGGGACCACAGGGGTTGGGCCCCTGGAGCTGGTGTTGGGGCCCCCAGGGTTTGGGCCCCTGGAGCTATGGTTCGGGCCCCCAGGGGTTGGGCCCCTGGACTGGTGTTGGGGCCCCCAGGGGTTGGGCCCCTGTAGCTGGTGTTGGGGCCCCCAGGGTTTGGGCCCCTGGAGCTATGGTTCGGGCACCCAGGGATTGGGCCCCTGGAGCTGGTGTTGTGGCCCCCAGGGGTTGGGCCCTTGGAGCTATGGTTTGGGCCCTCAGCGGTTGGACACCAGGAGCTGGTGTTGGGGCCCCCATGGGGTTGGGCCCCTGGAGTTATGGTTCGGGCCCCCAGGGATTGGGCCCCTGGAGCTGGTGTTCTGGCCCCCAAGGGGTTTGGGCCCCTGGAGCTATAGTTCGGGCCCCAAGGGGTTGGGCCCCTGGAGCTGGTGTTGGGGCCCCCAGGGTTTGGGCCCCTGGAGCTATGGTTCGGGCCCCAGGGGTTGGACCCCTGGACTGGTGTGGGGGCCCCCAGGGGTTGGGCCCCTGGAGCTTGTGTTGGGGCCCCCAGGGGTTGGGCCCCTGGAGCTGGTGTTGGGGCCCCCAGGGGTTGGGCCCTTGGAGCTATGGTTTAGGCCCCCAGGGGTTGAACCCCTGGAGCTGGTGTTGGGGCCCCCAAGGGGTTGGGCCGATGGAGCTATGGTTCAGGCCCCCGGTGTTGGGCCCCTGTAGCTGGTGCTGGGGCCACCAGGGTTTGAGCCGCTGGAGCTATGGTTCGGGCCCCCAGGGGTTGGGCCCCTGGAGCTGGTGTTGGGGCCCCCAGGGGTTGGGCCCCTGTAGCTATGGTTCGGGCCCCCAGGGGTTGGGCCC
>NW_026114694.1:0-55299 GCF_025201925.1 Gopherus flavomarginatus | reverse complement strand
CTAACCCTGGGGCCCTTCACCAGCTCCAGGGGCCCAACCTCTTGGGGCCCCAACCCCAGCTCCAGGGGCCCAACCCCTGGGGCCCTCGACCCCAACTCCAGGGGCTCAAACCCTGAGAGCCCGAACCATAGCTCCAGGGGCCCAACCCCTGGGGGCACCAACACCAGCTCCAGGGATCCAACCCCTGAGTGCCCGAACCATAGCTCCAGGGGCCTAACCCCTGGGGTCCCCAACACCAGCTCCAGGGGTCCAACCCCTGGGGGCCCCAATACCAGCTCCAGGGTCCCAACCCCTATGCGCCCGAACCATAGCTCCAGGGGCCTAATCCCTGGGGGTCCCAGCACCAGCTCCAAGGGCCCAACCCCTTAGCGCCCCGAACAATACCTCCAGGTGCCTAACCCCTGGGGGGCCCCAACACCAGCTCCAGGGGCCAAACCCCTGAGTGCCCGAAGCATAGCTCCAGGGGCCTAACCCCTGGGGGCCCCAACCCCAGCTCCAAGGGCCCAACCCCTGAGCGCCCCGAACCATAGCGCCAGGGGCCTAACCCCTAGGGCGCCAACACCAGCTCCAGGGCCCAACCCCAGAGCTCCCGAACCATAGCTCCATACAGTAAATGCTATCTGCATTACCCTGTTGTGACCACATGGTCTCACTGTTGCTCCATGCGGTGAAATGCTCTGTGTATTACCCTGTGTGACTACATGGTGTCCACTCTTGCTCCATGCGAGGAAATGCTCTTTGCATTACCCTATGTGGCCAAACGGTGTCACTCTTGCTCCATGCAGGAAATGCTCTGGGCATTACCCTGCATGGCCACACAGTGTTACTGTTGCTCCATGCGTGAAATGCTCTGGGAATTACTGTGATGGAGTGTGGACTGTCTGTGTGGGGGATGGAAGAGCAGGGGGTGACTTTAGGTCAGGCGCCCCAACACCAGCTCCAGGGGCCCAACCCCTGAGCGCCCGAACCATAGCTGCCAGGGGCCTAACCCTGGGGCCCGAACATCAGCTCCAAGGGCCTAACGCCTGAGCGCACAAACCATAGCTCCAGGGGCCTAACCCCCGGGGGCCCCAACCCCAGCTCCAGGGGATTAACCCCTGGGGCCCCCGACCCCAGCTCCCGGGGCCCAACCCCTGAGCGCCCAAACCATAGCTCCAAGGGTCAAATCCCTGAGCTGCCCGAACCATAGCTCCAGGCGCCTAACCCCCTGGGGGCCCGGAACCAGAGCTCCAGGGGCCCAACCCCTGGGGGCCACAACACCAGCTCCACGGGCTCAACCCCTGAGCGCCCGAACCATAGCTCCAGGGGTCTAACCCCCGGGGGCCTCAACCCCAGCTCCAGGGGCCCAACCCCTAGGGGCCCCAACACCAGCTCCAGGGGCTATACCCCTGAGCACCCGAACCATAGCTTAAGGGGCCTAACCCCGAGGGTCCCAACCCCAGGTACAGGGGTCCAACCCCTGGGGTCCCAACACCAGATCCACGAGCCCAACCCCTGGGGGCCCCAACACCAGCTCCAAAGGCCCAACCCCTGAGCGCCCGAACATTACGTCCAGGGGCCTAACCCCTGGGGCACTTCACCAGCTCCAGGGGCCCAACCTCTTGGGGCCCCAACCCCATCTCCAGGGGCCCAAACCCTGGGGCCCTCGACCCCAACTCAGGGGCTCAAACCCTGAGAGCCCGAACCATAGCTCCAGGGGCCCAACCCCTGGGGGCACCAACACCAGCTCCAGGGATCCAACCCCTGAGTGCCCGAACAATACCTCCAGGTGCCTAACCCCTGGGGGGCCCCAACACCAGCTCCACGGGCCAAACCCCTGAGTTCCCGAAGCATAGCTCCAGGGGCCTAACCCCTGGGGGCCCCCACCCCAGCTCCAAGGGCCAAACCCCTGAGCGTCCGAACCATAGCGCCAGGGGCCTAACCCCTAGGGCCCCAACACCAGCTCAAGGGCCCAACCCCAGAGCTCCCGAACCATAGCTCCATACAGGAAATGCTATCTGCATTACCCTGTGTAACCACCATGGTGTCACTGTTGCTCCATGCGGGTAAATGCTCTGTGTATTACCCAGTATGACTACATGGTGTCACTGTTGCTCCATGCGGGGTAATGCTCTGTGTATTACCCTGTGTGACTACATGGTGTCACTGTTGCTCCATGCGGGGAAATGCTCTGTGCATTTACCCTATGTGGCCAAAAGGTGTCACTCTTGCTCCATGCAGGAAATGCCTCTGGGCATTACCCTGCATGGCCACACAGTGTTACTGTTGCTCCATGCGTGAAATGCTCTGGGCATTACTGTGATGGAGTGTGGACTGTCTGTGTGGGGGATGGGAGAGCAGGGGGTGACTTTAGGTCAGGGGCCCCAACACCAGCTCCAGGGCCCAACCCCTGAGCGCCCGAACAATACCTCCAGGGGCCTGACCCTGGGGGACCCAACACCAGCTCCAAGGGCCCAACCCAGTGAGCGCCCGAACCATAGCTCCAGCGGCCTAACCCCCGGGTTGCCCCAACCCCAGCTCCTGGGGATCACACCCCTGGGGCCCCCGACCCCAGCTCCCGGGGCCCAACCCTGAGCGCCCGAACCATAGCTCCAGGGGCCCAACCCCTGAGCGCCCGAACCATAGCTCCAGGGGCCTAACCCCTGGGGCCCCAACAAAAGGTCCCACGGACCGAGCCCCAGGGGCCCCAACCACCAGCCTCCAGGGGCGCAACCCCTGAGCGCCCGAACCATATCTCCAGGGGCCTAACACCTGGGGGCCCCAACCCAGCCCCAGGGGCCCAACCCCTGGGGGCCCCAACACCAGCTCCAGGGGTCCAACCCCTGGGGGCCCCAACACCAGCTCCAGGGGCCCAACCCCTGTGCGCCCGAACCATATCTCCAGGGGCCTAACCCCTGGGGGCCCCGAACCATAGCTCCAGGGGCCTAACCCCTGGGGCCCCAACACCAGCTCCAGGGGCCCAACCCCTGAGAGCCCGAAACCATAGCTCCAGGGGCCTAACCCCCGGGGGCCCCAACCCCAGTTCCAGGGGGCACAACCCCTGGGTCCCTCTACCCAGCTCCAGGGGCCCAACCCCTGAGTGCCCGAACCATAGCTCCAGGGGCCTAACCCCTCGGGCCCGAACACCAGCTCCAGGGGCCCAACCCCTGAGTGCCCCGAACCATATCTCCAGGGGCCTAACCCTGGGGGCCCGAACCAGAGCTCCAGGGGCCAACCCCTGGGGGCCTCAACCCCAGCTCCAGGGGCCCAACCCCTAGGCGCCCCAACACCAGCTCCAGGGGCTATACCCCTGAGCGCCCGAACCATAGCTGAAGGGGCCTAACCCCCGAGGGCCCCAACCCCAGGTACAGGGGCCCAACCCCTGGGGGTCCTAACACCAGATCCACGAGCCCAACCCCTGGGGGCCCCAACACCAGCTCCAGGGGCCCAACCCCTGAGCGCCCGAACCGTACCTCCAGGGGCCTAACCCCTGGGGGCCCCAACACCAGCTCCAAAGGCCCAACCCCTGAGCGCCGGAACATTACGTCCAGGTGCCTAACCCCTGGGGCCTTTCACCAGCTCCAGGGGCCCAACCTCTTGGGGCCGCAACCCCAGCTCCAGGGGCCCAACCCCTGGGGCCCTCGACCCCAACTCCAGGGGCTCCAACCCTGAGAGCCCGAACCATAGCTCCAGGGGCCTAACCCCTGGGCCCCAACACCAGCTCCAGGGGCCCAACTTCTGGGGGCCCCAACAAGAGCTCCAGGGGCCCAACCCCTGGGGGCCCCAACAGCAGCTCCAGGGGCCCAACCCCTGAGCGCCCGAACCATAGCTCCAGGGGCCTAACCTCTGGGGCCCCAACACCAGCTCCAGGGGCCCAACCCCTGGGGGCCCCAACACCAGCTCCAGGGGCCTAACCCCCGGGGGCCCCAACCCCAGCTCCAGGGGCACAACCCCTGGGTCCCTCTACCCCAGCTCCAGGGGACCAAGCCCTGAGCGCCCGAACCATAGCTGAAGGGGCCTAACCCCCGAGGGCCCCAACCCCAGGTACAGGGGCCCAACCCCTGGGAGTCCCAACACCAGATCCACGAGCCCAACCCCTTGGTTGCCCCCAACACCAGCTCCAGGGGCTCAACCCCTGGGCGCCCGAACCATAGCTCCAGGGGATTAACCCCTGGGGCCCCAACACCAGCTCCAGGGGACCAACCCCTGAGCGCCCGAACCGTACCTCCAGGGGCCTAACCCCTGGGGGCCCCAACACCAGCTCCAAAGGCCCAAACCCTGAGCGCCCGAATACTACGTCCAGGGGCCTAACCCCTGGGGCCCTTCACCAGCTCCAGGGGCCCAACCTCTTGTGGCCCGAACCCCAGCTCCAGGGGCCCAACCCCTGGGGCCCTCGACCCCAACTCCAGGGGCTCAAACCCTGAGAGCCCGAACCATAGCTCCAGGGGCCAAACCCCTCGGGCCCCAACACCAGCTCCAGGGGCCCAACCCCTGAGCGCCCGAACCATAGCTCCAGGGGCTTAACCCCTGGGGCCCAACACCAGCTCCAGGGGCCCAACCCCTGAGCGCCCGAACCGTACCTCCAGGGGCCTAACCCCTGGGGGCCCCAACACCAGCTCCAAAGGCCCAACCCCTTAGCGCCCGAACATTACGTCCAGGGGCCTAACCCCTGGGGCCCTTCACCAGCTCCAGGGGCCCAACCTCTTGGGGCCCCAACCCCAGCTCCAGGGGCCCAACCCCTGGGGCCCTCGACCCCAACTCCAGGGGCTCAAACACTGAGAGCTCGAACCATAGCTCCAGGGGCCTAACCCCTGGGGGCCCCAACCCCAGCTCCAGGGGCACAACCCCTGGGTCCCTCTACCCCAGCTGCAGGGGACCAACCCCTGAGCGCCCGAACCATAGTTCCAGGGGCCCAACCCATGAGCTCCCGAACCATAGCTCCAGGGGCCAAACCCCTCGGGCCTTAACACCAGCTCCAGGGGCCCAACCCCTGAGTGCCCCGAACCATATCTCCAGGGTCCTAAACCCTGGGGGACCCGAACCAGAGCTACAAGGGCCCAACCCCTGGGGGCCCCAACACCAGCTCCAGGGGCCCAACCCCTGGGGGCCCCAACAGCAGCTCCAGGGGCCCAACCCCTGAGTGCTCGAACCATAGCTCCAGGGGCCTAACCCCCGTGGGCCCCAACCCCAGCTCCAGGGGCACAAACCCTGGGTCCCTCTACCCCAGCTCCAGGGGCCCAACCCCTGAGTGCCCGAACCATATCTCCAGGGGCCTAACCCCTGGGGGCCCGGAACCAGAGCTCCAAGGGCCCAACCCCTGGAGCCCCAACACCAGCTCCAAGGGCCCAACCCCTGGGGGCCCCAACAGCAGCTCCAGGGGCCCAACCCCTGAGCGCTCGAACCATAGCT
Source organism: Gopherus flavomarginatus (assembly GCF_025201925.1). Classification (NCBI taxonomy): domain Eukaryota; kingdom Metazoa; phylum Chordata; order Testudines; family Testudinidae; genus Gopherus; species Gopherus flavomarginatus. The sequence goes on along the minus strand of NW_026114694.1, from coordinate 49,911 downwards.
CCAGAGGCCTAACCCCCGTGGGCCCCAACCCCAGCTCCAGGGGCACAAACCCTGGGTCCCTCTACCCCAGCTCCAGGGCCCAACCCCAGAGCTCCCGAACCATAGCTCCATACAGGAAATGCTATCTGCATTACCCTGTGTGACCACATGGTGTCAATGTTGCTCCATGCGGGGAAATGCTCTGTGTATTACCCTGTGTGACTACATGGTGTCACTGTTGCTCCATGCGGGGAAATGCTCTGTGCATTACCCTATGTGGCCAAACGGTGTCACTCTTGCTCCATGCAGGAAATGGCGATCAACAGATGGCTCAGGGAGTGGTGTTATAAGGAGGGCTTTGGGATGTACTGTCACTGGGACGCATTTACGGATAGACGACTGTTTGCTCAGGATGGACTTCATCTCAGCAAGGAGGGAAATAGGATTCTAGGATGGAGGCTCGCCGACCTCATCAAGAGGGCTTTAAACTAGAAAGTTGGGGGAGATGGTTGGGAAATGTTCGGGAGATCTCCACGCCAGAACATAACCTGGAGAGGGAAGTAAACAAAGTGAGCGGGGATACCCTTGCGGCCCCAAGATTTGATCCAAGGAGGAATAGTGGAGTAGAAACCAGAGTAACGGGTGATGCTGGTGGCAGACAGTTTGTGCACGACGGGGGAAAGAATGTCACTGACGCCAAACACCGAGAATTAAAAGGTTTGTACACTAATGCGAGGAGCCTAGGTAACAAGATGGAGGAACTGGAGTTACTCGTGCAGGAAGTGAAGCCGGATATTATAGGGATTACCGAAACCTGGTGGAATAGTACTCATGACTGGAGCACGGGTATTGAAGGCTATGTGCTGTTCAGAAAAGACAGGAAGAAAGGCAAAGGTGGGGGAGTAGCCTTGTACATCAATGATGAAATTAAATGTAGCGAAATAAGATGCAATGGAATGGATAACACGGAGTCCGTCTGGGCAAAAATCACGCTGGGTAAAAAAGCAACTAGAGCTTCCCCTGAGATAGTGCTTGGGGTGTGCTACAGACCGCCGGGATCGGATTGGGATATGGATAGAGACCTCTTTAATGTCTTTAATGAAGTAAACACAAAGGGGAAATGTGTGATTATGGGGGACTTCAACTTCCCGGACATAGACTGGAGGACGAGTACTTGCACGAATAATAGGGGTCGGATTTTTCTGGATGTGATAGCGGATGGATTTCTTCATCAAGTAGTTGAAGCACCTACGAGAGGGGATGCCATTCTAGACTTGGTGTTGGTGAGCAGTGAGGACCTCGTAGAAGAAATGGTGGTAGGGGACAACCTTGGTTCGAGTGATCATGAGCTGATTCAGTTCAAACTAGATGGAAGGATAAACAAATGTAGATCTGCGATTAGGGTTTTTGACTTCTCGAGGGCTAATTTTAAAGAGTTAAGGAAATTAGTTAGGGAAGTGGATTGGACGGAGGAATTAATGGATTTAAATGTGGAGGAGGCCTGGAATTACTTTAAGTCACAGCTGCGGAGACTGTCGGAAGCCTGCATCCCGAGAAAGGGGAAAAGAACCATGGGCAGGAGTTGCAGGCCAAACTGGATGAGCAAGCAACTCAGAGGGGGATTAGACAAAAGCAGAAAGCTTACAGGGAGTGGAAGGAAGGCAGGATCAGTAAAGAAAGCTACCTTGCTGAGGTCAGAACATGTAGGGATAAAGTGAGGAAGGCTAAAAGCCGCATTGAACTGGAACTTGCAAAGGGAATCAAAACCAATAGTAAAAGGTTCTACAGCCACATAAATAAGAAGAAAACAAAGAAAGAAGAAGTGGGGCCGCTATACACTGAGGATGGAATGGAGGTTAAGGATAACCTAGGCATGGCCCAACATCTAAACAAGTACTTTGCCTCGGTTTTTAATAAGACTAGTGAGGAACCTTGTGATGATGGAGGGATGATAAACGGGAATGTGGATATGGAAGTGGATATTACTGCAACTGAGGTAGAGGCCGTACTTGAACAGCTTGATGGGTCGAAGTCGGAGGGCCCGGACAATCTCCACCCGAGGATATTAAAGGAACTGGCGCGTGAAATTGCGAGCCCGTTAGCGAGAATTTTTAAGCAATCGATAATCTCGGGTGTTGTGCCGTATGACTGGAGGATTGCTAATGTAGTTCCTATTTTTAAGAAAGGGAAAAAGAGTGATCCGGGTAATTATAGGCCTGTTAGCTTGACGTCTGTAGTATGTAAGGTCTTGGAAAAAATTTTAAGGGAGAAAGTAGTTAAGGACATAGAGGTCAATGGTAATTGGGACGAACTGCAACACGGATTTACTAAAGGTAGATCGTGCCAAACCAATCTGATCTCCTTCTTTGAGAAGGTGACGGATTACTTAGATAAAGGAAATGCGGTAGATATAATTTACCTAGATTTCAGTAAGGCGTTCGACACGGTTCCGCACGGGGAGCTGTTAGTTAAATTGGAAAAGCTGGGAGTGAATATGAAAGTTGTAAGGTGGATAAGGAACTGGTTAAAGGGGAGACTCCAGAGGGTCGTATTGAAAGGTGAACTGTCGGACTGGAAGGAGGTCACCAGTGGAGTCCCTCAAGGATCGGTCTTGGGACCGATCTTATTTAACCTTTTTATTACTGACCTTGGCACAAAGAGCGGGAATGTGCTAATAAAGTTCGCGGATGACACGAAGCTGGGGGGTATTGCTAACACGGAGAAGGACAGGGATACTATTCAAGAAGATCTGAACCACCTTGTAAACTGGAGTAATAGAAATAGGATGAAATACAATAGTGAAAAGTGCAAGGTCATGCATTTAGGAATTAATAATAAGAATTTTGGATATACGTTGGGGGCGCATCAGTTGGAAGCGACGGAGGAAGAGAAGGACCTTGAGGTACTGGTTGATAGCAGGATGACTATGAGTCGCCAATGTGATACGGCTGTTAAAAAAGCAAATGCGATTTTGGGATGCATCAGGCGGGGTATTTCCTGCAAGGATAAGGAGGTGTTAGTACCGTTGTATACGGCGTTGGTGAGACCCCATCTGGAATACTGTGTGCAGTTCTGGTGTCCCATGTTCAAGAAGGATGAATTCAAACTGGAACAGGTTCAGAGACGGGCTACGAGGATGATCCGAGGAATGGAAAAACTGCCTTATGAAAGGAGACTCAAAGAGCTTGGCTTGTTTAGCCTGGCCAAAAGAAGGCTGAGGGGGGATATGCTCGCCCTATATAAATATATCAAGGGGGTTAACGTTAGGGAGGGAGAGGAATTATTTAAGTTTAGTACTAATGTAGCCACGAGGACGAATGGGTATAAACTGGATATTAGGAAGTTTAGACTTGAAGTTAGACGAAGGTTTCTGACCATTAGGGGAGTGAAGTTCTGGAATAGCCTTCCGAGGGAAGTAGTAGGGGCAAAAGACTTTCCTGGCTTTAAGACAAAGCTTGATAAGTATATGGAGGGGATGTTATGATAGGATCGTCAATTTGGGCAATTGATCTTGAATTACCACCAGACAGGTCTGCTCAATGGTCTGCGGGGAGATGTTGCATGCGATGGGTACTGAGTTGCTGCGGAGAACTCCTTCTTGGGTGCTGGCTGGTGACTCTTGCCCACATGCTCAGGGTTTAGCTGATCGCCATATTTGGGGTCGGGAAGGAATTTTCCTCCAGGGCGGATTGGCAGGTGCCCTGGAGGTTTTTCGCCTTCCCCTGCAGCGTGGGGCACGGGTCGCTTGCTGGTGGTGTCTCTGCAGCTTGAGGTCTTCAAACCATTTTTGAGGATTTCAATAACTCGGTCCTGGGATAGGGGTTGTATAAAATTGGATGGGTGGGGTTCTGTGGCCTGCCTTGTGCAGGAGGTCAGACTAGATGATCAGATTGGTCCCTTCTGACCTATGAGTCTATGAGTCTATGAGTCTATGCTCTGGGCATTACCCTGCATGGCCACACAGTGTTACTGTTGCTCCATGCGTGATATGCTCTGGGCTTTACTGTGATGGAGTGTGGACTGTCTGTGTGGGGGATGGGAGAGCAGGGGGTGACTTTAGGTCAGTGGCCCCAACACCAGCTCCAGGGGCCCAACCCCTGAGCGCCCGAACCATAGCTAAAGGGGCCTAACCCCTGGGGGCCCGAACATCAGCTCCAAGGGCCCAACCCGTGAGCGCCCGAACCATAGCTCCAGGGGCCTAACCCCCGGGGGCCCCAAACCCCAGCTCCAGGGGATCAACCCATGGGGCCCCTGACCCCAGCTCCCGGGGCCCAACCCCTGAGCGCCCGAACCATAGCTCCAAGGGCCAAACCCCTGAGCGCCCGAACCATATCTCCAGGGGCCTAACACCTGGGGGCCCCAACCCCAGCTCCAGGGGCCCAACCCCTGGGGGCCCCAACACCAGCTCCAGGGATCCAACCCCTGGAGGCCCCACCACCAGCTCCAGGGGCCCAACCCCTGTGCGCCCGAACCATAGCTCCAGGGGCCTAACCCCTGGGGCCCCAACACCAGCTCCAGGGGCCCAACCCCTGGGGGCCCCAACACCAGCTCCAGGGGCCCAACCCCTGGGGGCCGCAACAGCAGCTCCAGGGGCCCAACCCCTGAGCGCCCGAACCATAGCTCCAGCGGCCTAACCGCTGGGGCCCCAACACCAGCTCCAGGGGCCCAACCCCTGGGGGCCCCAACACCAGCTCTAAAGGCCCAACCCCTGAGCTCCCGAACGTTACGTCCAGGGGCCTAACCCCTGGGGCCCTTCACCAGCTCCAGGGGCCCAACCTCTTGGAGCCCCAACCCCAGCTCCAGGGGCCCAACCCCTGGGACCCTCGACCCCAACTCCAGGGTCTCAAACCCTGAGAGCCCGAACCATAGCTCCAGGGGCCCAACCCCTGAGCACTCGAACCATAGCTCCAGGGACCTAACCCCCGGGGGCCCCAACCCCAGCTCCAGGGGCACAACCCCTGGGTCCCTCTACCCCAGCTCCAGGGGACCAACCCCTGAGCGCCCGAAACATAGTTCCAGGGGTTCAACCCCTGAGCGCCCAAACCATAGCTCCAGGGGCCTAACCGCTCGGGCCCCAACACCGGCTCCAGGGGCCCAACCCCTGAGTGCCCGAACCATAGCTCCTGGGGCCTAACCCCTGGGGGCATGGAACCAGAGCTCCAGGGGCCCAACCCCTGGGGGCCCCAACACCAGCTCCAGGGGCCCAACCCCTGAGCGCCCGAACCATAGCTCCAGGGGCCTAACCCCCGGCAGCCTCAACCCCAGCTCCAGGGGCCCAACACCTAGGGGCCCCAACACCAGCTCCAGGGGCTATACCCCTGAGCGCTCGAACCATAGCTGAAGGGGCCTAACCGCCGAGGGCCCCATCCCCAGGTACAGGGGCCCAACCCCTGGGGGTCCCAACACCAGATCCACGAGCCCAACCCCTGGGGGCCCCCAACACCAGCTCCAGGGGCCCAACCCCTGGGCGCCCGAACCATAGCTCCAGGGGGTTTAACCCCTGGGGCCCCAACACCAGCTCCAGGGGCCCAACCCCTGAGCGCCGGAACCGTACCTCCAGGGGCCTAACCTCTGGGGGCCCCAACACCAGCTCCAGGGGCCCAACCCAAGGGGGCCCCAACACCAGTTCCAGGGGCCCAACCCCTGGGGGCCCCAACACCAGCTCCAGGTGCCCAACCCCTGGGGGCCCCAACAGCAGCTCCAGGGGACCAACCCCTGAGCGCTCGAACCATAGCTCCAGGGGCCCAACCCCCGGGGGGCCCAACCCCAGCTCCAGGGGCACAACCCCTGGGTCCCTCTACCCCAGCTCCAGGGGACCAACCCCTGAGCGCCCGAACAATAGTTCCAGGGGCCCAACCCCTGAGCGCCCGAACCATAGCTCCAGGGGCCAAACCCCTCGGGACCCAACACCAGCTCCAGGGGCCCAATCCCTGAGTGCCCGAACCATAGCTCCAGGGGCCTAACCCCCGTGGGCCCCAACCCCAGCTCCAGGGGCACAACCCTGGGTCCCTCTACCCCAGCTCCAGTGGATCAACCCCTGAGCGCCCGAACCATAGCTCCAGGGGCCTAACCCCTCGGGCCTCAACACCAGCTCCAGGGGCCCAACCCTGAGTGCCCGAACCGTACCTCCAGGGGCCTAACACCTGGGGCCCTTCACCAGCTCCAGGGGCCCAACCTCTTGGGGCCCCAACCCCAGCTCCAGGGGCCCAACCCCTGGGGCCCTCGACCCCAACTCCAGGGGCTCAAACCCTGAGAGCCCGAACCATAGCTCCAGGGGCCCAACCCCTTGGGGCACCAACACCAGCTCCAGGGATCCAACCCCTGAGTGCCCGAACCATAGCTCCAGGGGCCTAACCCCTGGGGTCCCCAACATCAGCTCCAGGGGTCCAAACCCTGGGGGCCCCAATACCAGCTCCAGGGTCCCAACCCCTATGCGCCCGAACCATAGCTCCAGGGGCCTAATCCCTGGGGTCCCAGCACCAGCTCCAAGGGCCCAACCCCTTAGCGCCCGAACAATACCTCCAGGTGCCTAACCCCTGGGGGGCCCCAACACCAGCTCCACGGGCCAAACCCCTGAGTGCCCGAAGCATAGCTCCAGGGGCCTAACCCCTGGGGGCCCCAACCCCAGCTCCAAGGGCCCAACCCCTGAGCGCCCGAACCATAGCGCCAGGGGCCTAACCCCTAGGGCGCCAACACCAGCTCCAGGGCCCAACCCCAGAGCTCCCGAACCATAGCTCCATACAGTAAATGCTATCTGCATTACCCTGTGTGACCACATGGTCTCACTGTTGCTCCATGCGGTGAAATGCTCTGTGTATTACCCTGTGTGACTACATGGTGTCACTCTTGCTCCATGCGAGGAAATGCTCTTTGCATTACCCTATGTGGCCAAACGGTGTCACTCTTGCTCCATGCAGGAAATGCTCTGGGCATTACCCTGCATGGCCACACAGTGTTACTGTTGCTCCATGCGTGAAATGCTCTGGGAATTACTGTGATGGAGTGTGGACTGTCTGTGTGGGGGATGGAAGAGCAGGGGGTGACTTTAGGTCAGGGGCCCCAACACCAGCTCCAGGGGCCCAACCCCTGAGCGCCCGAACCATAGCTCCAGGGGCCTAACCCCTGGGGCCCGAACATCAGCTCCAAGGGCCTAACGCCTGAGCGCACAAACCATAGCTCCAGGGGCCTAACCCCCGGGGGCCCCAACCCCAGCTCCAGGGGATTAACCCCTGGGGCCCCCGACCCCAGCTCCCGGGGCCCAACCCCTGAGCGCCCAAACCATAGCTCCAAGGGTCAAATCCCTGAGCGCCCGAACCATAGCTCCAGGCGCCTAACCCCTGGGGGCCCGGAACCAGAGCTCCAGGGGCCCAACCCCTGGGGGCCACAACACCAGCTCCACGGGCTCAACCCCTGAGCGCCCGAACCATAGCTCCAGGGGCCTAACCCCCGGGGGCCTCAACCCCAGCTCCAGGGGCCCAACCCCTAGGGGCCCCAACACCAGCTCCAGGGGCTATACCCCTGAGCACCCGAACCATAGCTTAAGGGGCCTAACCCCCGAGGGTCCCAACCCCAGGTACAGGGGTCCAACCCCTGGGGGTCCCAACACCAGATCCACGAGCCCAACCCCTGGGGGCCCCAACACCAGCTCCAAAGGCCCAACCCCTGAGCGCCCGAACATTACGTCCAGGGGCCTAACCCCTGGGGCACTTCACCAGCTCCAGGGGCCCAACCTCTTGGGGCCCCAACCCCATCTCCAGGGGCCCAAACCCTGGGGCCCTCGACCCCAACTCCAGGGGCTCAAACCCTGAGAGCCCGAACCATAGCTCCAGGGGCCCAACCCCTGGGGGCACCAACACCAGCTCCAGGGATCCAACCCCTGAGTGCCCGAACAATACCTCCAGGTGCCTAACCCCTGGGGGGCAACAACACCAGCTCCACGGGCCAAACCCCTGAGTTCCCGAAGCATAGCTCCAGGGGCCTAACCCCTGGGGGCCCCCACCCCAGCTCCAAGGGCCAAACCCCTGAGCGTCCGAACCATAGCGCCAGGGGCCTAACCCCTAGGGCCCCAACACCAGCTCAAGGGCCCAACCCCAGAGCTCCCGAACCATAGCTCCATACAGGAAATGCTATCTGCATTACCCTGTGTAACCACATGGTGTCACTGTTGCTCCATGCGGGTAAATGCTCTGTGTATTACCCAGTATGACTACATGGTGTCACTGTTGCTCCATGCGGGGTAATGCTCTGTGTATTACCCTGTGTGACTACATGGTGTCACTGTTGCTCCATGCGGGGAAATGCTCTGTGCATTACCCTATGTGGCCAAAAGGTGTCACTCTTGCTCCATGCAGGAAATGCTCTGGGCATTACCCTGCATGGCCACACAGTGTTACTGTTGCTCCATGCGTTAAATGCTCTGGGCATTACTGTGATGGAGTGTGGACTGTCTGTGTGGGGGATGGGAGAGCAGGGGGTGACTTTAGGTCAGGGGCCCCAACACCAGCTCCAGGGGCCCAACCCCTGAGCGCCCGAACAATACCTCCAGGGGCCTGACCCCTGGGGGACCCAACACCAGCTCCAAGGGCCCAACCCGTGAGCGCCCGAACCATAGCTCCAGCGGCCTAACCCCCGGGTGCCCCAACCCCAGCTCCTGGGGATCAACCCCTGGGGCCCCCGACCCCAGCTCCCGGGGCCCAACCCCTGAGCGCCCGAACCATAGCTCCAAGGGCCAAACCCCTGAGCGCCCGAACCATAGCTCCAGGGGCCTAACCCCTGGGGCCCCAACAAAAGGTCCACGGACCGAGCCCCAGGGGCCCCAACACCAGCTCCAGGGGCGCAACCCCTGAGCGCCCGAACCATATCTCCAGGGGCCTAACACCTGGGGGCCCCAACCCCAGCCCCAGGGGCCCAACCCCTGGGGGCCCCAACACCAGCTCCAGGGGTCCAACCCCTGGGGGCCCCACCACCAGCTCCAGGGGCCCAACCCCTGTGCGCCCGAACCATATCTCCAGGGGCCTAACCCCTGGGGGCCCCGAACCATAGCTCCAGGGGCCTAACCCCTGGGGCCCCAACAGCAGCTCCAGGGGCCCAACCCCTGAGCGCTCGAACCATAGCTCCAGGGGCCTAACCCCCGGGGGCCCCAACCCCAGCTCCAGGGGCACAACCCCTGGGTCCCTCTACCCCAGCTCCAGGGGCCCAACCCCTGAGCGCCCGAACCATAGCTCCAGGGGCCTAACCCCTCGGGCCCCAACACCAGCTCCAGGGGCCCAACCCCTGAGTGCCCGAACCATATCTCCAGGGGCCTAACCCCTGGGGGCCCGGAACCAGAGCTCCAGGGGCCCAACCCCTGGGGGCCCCAACACCAGCTCCAGGGGCCCAACCCCTAGGCGCCCCAACACCAGCTCCAGGGGCTATACCCCTGAGCGCCCGAACCATAGCTGAAGGGGCCTAACCCCCGAGGGCCCCAACCCCAGGTACAGGGGCCCAACCCCTGGGGGTCCTAACACCAGATCCACGAGCCCAACCCCTGGGGGCCCCAACACCAGCTCCAGGGGCCCAACCCCTGAGCGCCCGAACCGTACCTCCAGGGGCCTAACCCCTGGGGGCCCCAACACCAGCTCCAAAGGCCCAACCCCTGAGCGCCGGAACATTACGTCCAGGTGCCTAACCCCTGGGGCCTTTCACCAGCTCCAGGGGCCCAACCTCTTGGGGCCGCAACCCCAGCTCCAGGGGCCCAACCCCTGGGGCCCTCGACCCCAACTCCAGGGGCTCCAACCCTGAGAGCCCGAACCATAGCTCCAGGGGCCTAACCCCTGGGCCCCAACACCAGCTCCAGGGGCCCAACTTCTGGGGGCCCCAACAAGAGCTCCAGGGGCCCAACCCCTGGGGGCCCCAACAGCAGCTCCAGGTGCCCAACCCCTGAGCGCCCGAACCATAGCTCCAGGGGCCTAACCCCTGGGGCCCCAACACCAGCTCCAGGGGCCCAACCCCTGGGGGCCCCAACACCAGCTCCAGGGGCCTAACCCCCGGGGGCCCCAACCCCAGCTCCAGGGGCACAACCCCTGGGTCCCTCTACCCCAGCTCCAGGGGACCAACCCCTGAGCGCCCGAACCATAGCTGAAGGGGCCTAACCCCCGAGGGCCCCAACCCCAGGTACAGGGGCCCAACCCCTGGGAGTCCCAACACCAGATCCACGAGCCCAACCCCTTGGTTGCCCCAACACCAGCTCCAGGGGCTCAACCCCTGGGCGCCCGAACCATAGCTCCAGGGGATTAACCCCTGGGGCCCCAACACCAGCTCCAGGGGACCAACCCCTGAGCGCCCGAACCGTACCTCCAGGGGCCTAACCCCTGGGGGCCCCAACACCAGCTCCAAAGGCCCAAACCCTGAGCGCCCGAATACTACGTCCAGGGGCCTAACCCCTGGGGCCCTTCACCAGCTCCAGGGGCCCAACCTCTTGTGGCCCGAACCCCAGCTCCAGGGGCCCAACCCCTGGGGCCCTCGACCCCAACTCCAGGGGCTCAAACCCTGAGAGCCCGAACCATAGCTCCAGGGGCCAAACCCCTCGGGCCCCAACACCAGCTCCAGGGGCCCAACCCCTGGGCGCCCGAACCATAGCTCCAGGGGCTTAACCCCTGGGGGCCCAACACCAGCTCCAGGGGCCCAACCCCTGAGCGCCCGAACCGTACCTCCAGGGGCCTAACCCCTGGGGGCCCCAACACCAGCTCCAAAGGCCCAACCCCTTAGCGCCCGAACATTACGTCCAGGGGCCTAACCCCTGGGGCCCTTCACCAGCTCCAGGGGCCCAACCTCTTGGGGCCCCAACCCCAGCTCCAGGGGCCCAACCCCTGGGGCCCTCGACCCCAACTCCAGGGGCTCAAACACTGAGAGCTCGAACCATAGCTCCAGGGGCCTAACCCCTGGGGGCCCCAACCCCAGCTCCAGGGGCACAACCCCTGGGTCCCTCTACCCCAGCTGCAGGGGACCAACCCCTGAGCGCCCGAACCATAGTTCCAGGGGCCCAACCCATGAGCTCCCGAACCATAGCTCCAGGGGCCAAACCCCTCGGGCCTTAACACCAGCTCCAGGGGCCCAACCCCTGAGTGCCCGAACCATATCTCCAGGGTCCTAAACCCTGGGGGACCCGAACCAGAGCTACAAGGGCCCAACCCCTGGGGGCCCCAACACCAGCTCCAGGGGCCCAACCCCTGGGGGCCCCAACAGCAGCTCCAGGGGCCCAACCCCTGAGTGCTCGAACCATAGCTCCAGGGGCCTAACCCCCGTGGGCCCCAACCCCAGCTCCAGGGGCACAAACCCTGGGTCCCTCTACCCCAGCTCCAGGGGCCCAACCCCTGAGTGCCCGAACCATATCTCCAGGGGCCTAACCCCTGGGGGCCCGGAACCAGAGCTCCAAGGGCCCAACCCCTGGAGCCCCAACACCAGCTCCAAGGGCCCAACCCCTGGGGGCCCCAACAGCAGCTCCAGGGGCCCAACCCCTGAGCGCTCGAACCATAGCTCCAGAGGCCTAACCCCCGTGGGCCCCAACCCCAGCTCCAGGGGCACAAACCCTGGGTCCCTCTACCCCAGCTCCAGGGCCCAACCCCAGAGCTCCCGAACCATAGCTCCATACAGGAAATGCTATCTGCATTACCCTGTGTGACCACATGGTGTCAATGTTGCTCCATGCGGGGAAATGCTCTGTGTATTACCCTGTGTGACTACATGGTGTCACTGTTGCTCCATGCGGGGAAATGCTCTGTGCATTACCCTATGTGGCCAAACGGTGTCACTCTTGCTCCATGCAGGAAATGGCGATCAACAGATGGCTCAGGGAGTGGTGTTATAAGGAGGGCTTTGGGATGTACTGTCACTGGGACGCATTTACGGATAGACGACTGTTTGCTCAGGATGGACTTCATCTCAGCAAGGAGGGAAATAGGATTCTAGGATGGAGGCTCGCCGACCTCATCAAGAGGGCTTTAAACTAGAAAGTTGGGGGAGATGGTTGGGAAATGTTCGGGAGATCTCCACGCCAGAACATAACCTGGAGAGGGAAGTAAACAAAGTGAGCGGGGATACCCTTGCGGCCCCAAGATTTGATCCAAGGAGGAATAGTGGAGTAGAAACCAGAGTAACGGGTGATGCTGGTGGCAGACAGTTTGTGCACGACGGGGGAAAGAATGTCACTGACGCCAAACACCGAGAATTAAAAGGTTTGTACACTAATGCGAGGAGCCTAGGTAACAAGATGGAGGAACTGGAGTTACTCGTGCAGGAAGTGAAGCCGGATATTATAGGGATTACCGAAACCTGGTGGAATAGTACTCATGACTGGAGCACGGGTATTGAAGGCTATGTGCTGTTCAGAAAAGACAGGAAGAAAGGCAAAGGTGGGGGAGTAGCCTTGTACATCAATGATGAAATTAAATGTAGCGAAATAAGATGCAATGGAATGGATAACACGGAGTCCGTCTGGGCAAAAATCACGCTGGGTAAAAAAGCAACTAGAGCTTCCCCTGAGATAGTGCTTGGGGTGTGCTACAGACCGCCGGGATCGGATTGGGATATGGATAGAGACCTCTTTAATGTCTTTAATGAAGTAAACACAAAGGGGAAATGTGTGATTATGGGGGACTTCAACTTCCCGGACATAGACTGGAGGACGAGTACTTGCACGAATAATAGGGGTCGGATTTTTCTGGATGTGATAGCGGATGGATTTCTTCATCAAGTAGTTGAAGCACCTACGAGAGGGGATGCCATTCTAGACTTGGTGTTGGTGAGCAGTGAGGACCTCGTAGAAGAAATGGTGGTAGGGGACAACCTTGGTTCGAGTGATCATGAGCTGATTCAGTTCAAACTAGATGGAAGGATAAACAAATGTAGATCTGCGATTAGGGTTTTTGACTTCTCGAGGGCTAATTTTAAAGAGTTAAGGAAATTAGTTAGGGAAGTGGATTGGACGGAGGAATTAATGGATTTAAATGTGGAGGAGGCCTGGAATTACTTTAAGTCACAGCTGCGGAGACTGTCGGAAGCCTGCATCCCGAGAAAGGGGAAAAGAACCATGGGCAGGAGTTGCAGGCCAAACTGGATGAGCAAGCAACTCAGAGAGGGGATTAGACAAAAGCAGAAAGCTTACAGGGAGTGGAAGGAAGGCAGGATCAGTAAAGAAAGCTACCTTGCTGAGGTCAGAACATGTAGGGATAAAGTGAGGAAGGCTAAAAGCCGCATTGAACTGGAACTTGCAAAGGGAATCAAAACCAATAGTAAAAGGTTCTACAGCCACATAAATAAGAAGAAAACAAAGAAAGAAGAAGTGGGGCCGCTATACACTGAGGATGGAATGGAGGTTAAGGATAACCTAGGCATGGCCCAACATCTAAACAAGTACTTTGCCTCGGTTTTTAATAAGACTAGTGAGGAACCTTGTGATGATGGAGGGATGATAAACGGGAATGTGGATATGGAAGTGGATATTACTGCAACTGAGGTAGAGGCCGTACTTGAACAGCTTGATGGGTCGAAGTCGGAGGGCCCGGACAATCTCCACCCGAGGATATTAAAGGAACTGGCGCGTGAAATTGCGAGCCCGTTAGCGAGAATTTTTAAGCAATCGATAATCTCGGGTGTTGTGCCGTATGACTGGAGGATTGCTAATGTAGTTCCTATTTTTAAGAAAGGGAAAAAGAGTGATCCAGGTAATTATAGGCCTGTTAGCTTGACGTCTGTAGTATGTAAGGTCTTGGAAAAAATTTTAAGGGAGAAAGTAGTTAAGGACATAGAGGTCAATGGTAATTGGGACGAACTGCAACACGGATTTACTAAAGGTAGATCGTGCCAAACCAATCTGATCTCCTTCTTTGAGAAGGTGACGGATTACTTAGATAAAGGAAATGCGGTAGATATAATTTACCTAGATTTCAGTAAGGCGTTCGACACGGTTCCGCACGGGGAGCTGTTAGTTAAATTGGAAAAGCTGGGAGTGAATATGAAAGTTGTAAGGTGGATAAGGAACTGGTTAAAGGGGAGACTCCAGAGGGTCGTATTGAAAGGTGAACTGTCGGACTGGAAGGAGGTCACCAGTGGAGTCCCTCAAGGATCGGTCTTGGGACCGATCTTATTTAACCTTTTTATTACTGACCTTGGCACAAAGAGCGGGAATGTGCTAATAAAGTTCGCGGATGACACGAAGCTGGGGGGTATTGCTAACACGGAGAAGGACAGGGATACTATTCAAGAAGATCTGAACCACCTTGTAAACTGGAGTAATAGAAATAGGATGAAATACAATAGTGAAAAGTGCAAGGTCATGCATTTAGGAATTAATAATAAGAATTTTGGATATACGTTGGGGGCGCATCAGTTGGAAGCGACGGAGGAAGAGAAGGACCTTGAGGTACTGGTTGATAGCAGGATGACTATGAGTCGCCAATGTGATACGGCTGTTAAAAAAGCAAATGCGATTTTGGGATGCATCAGGCGGGGTATTTCCTGCAAGGATAAGGAGGTGTTAGTACCGTTGTATACGGCGTTGGTGAGACCCCATCTGGAATACTGTGTGCAGTTCTGGTGTCCCATGTTCAAGAAGGATGAATTCAAACTGGAACAGGTTCAGAGACGGGCTACGAGGATGATCCGAGGAATGGAAAAACTGCCTTATGAAAGGAGACTCAAAGAGCTTGGCTTGTTTAGCCTGGCCAAAAGAAGGCTGAGGGGGGATATGCTCGCCCTATATAAATATATCAAGGGGGTTAACGTTAGGGAGGGAGAGGAATTATTTAAGTTTAGTACTAATGTAGCCACGAGGACGAATGGGTATAAACTGGATATTAGGAAGTTTAGACTTGAAGTTAGACGAAGGTTTCTGACCATTAGGGGAGTGAAGTTCTGGAATAGCCTTCCGAGGGAAGTAGTAGGGGCAAAAGACTTTCCTGGCTTTAAGACAAAGCTTGATAAGTATATGGAGGGGATGTTATGATAGGATCGTCAATTTGGGCAATTGATCTTGAATTACCACCAGACAGGTCTGCTCAATGGTCTGCGGGGAGATGTTGCATGCGATGGGTACTGAGTTGCTGCGGAGAACTCCTTCTTGGGTGCTGGCTGGTGACTCTTGCCCACATGCTCAGGGTTTAGCTGATCGCCATATTTGGGGTCGGGAAGGAATTTTCCTCCAGGGCGGATTGGCAGGTGCCCTGGAGGTTTTTCGCCTTCCCCTGCAGCGTGGGGCACGGGTCGCTTGCTGGTGGTGTCTCTGCAGCTTGAGGTCTTCAAACCATTTTTGAGGATTTCAATAACTCGGTCCTGGGATAGGGGTTGTATAAAATTGGATGGGTGGGGTTCTGTGGCCTGCCTTGTGCAGGAGGTCAGACTAGATGATCAGATTGGTCCCTTCTGACCTATGAGTCTATGAGTCTATGAGTCTATGCTCTGGGCATTACCCTGCATGGCCACACAGTGTTACTGTTGCTCCATGCGTGATATGCTCTGGGCTTTACTGTGATGGAGTGTGGACTGTCTGTGTGGGGGATGGGAGAGCAGGGGGTGACTTTAGGTCAGTGGCCCCAACACCAGCTCCAGGGGCCCAACCCCTGAGCGCCCGAACCATAGCTAAAGGGGCCTAACCCCTGGGGGCCCGAACATCAGCTCCAAGGGCCCAACCCGTGAGCGCCCGAACCATAGCTCCAGGGGCCTAACCCCCGGGGGCCCCAAACCCCAGCTCCAGGGGATCAACCCATGGGGCCCCTGACCCCAGCTCCCGGGGCCCAACCCCTGAGCGCCCGAACCATAGCTCCAAGGGCCAAACCCCTGAGCGCCCGAACCATATCTCCAGGGGCCTAACACCTGGGGGCCCCAACCCCAGCTCCAGGGGCCCAACCCCTGGGGGCCCCAACACCAGCTCCAGGGATCCAACCCCTGGAGGCCCCACCACCAGCTCCAGGGGCCCAACCCCTGTGCGCCCGAACCATAGCTCCAGGGGCCTAACCCCTGGGGCCCCAACACCAGCTCCAGGGGCCCAACCCCTGGGGGCCCCAACACCAGCTCCAGGGGCCCAACCCCTGGGGGCCGCAACAGCAGCTCCAGGGGCCCAACCCCTGAGCGCCCGAACCATAGCTCCAGCGGCCTAACCGCTGGGGCCCCAACACCAGCTCCAGGGGCCCAACCCCTGGGGGCCCCAACACCAGCTCTAAAGGCCCAACCCCTGAGCTCCCGAACGTTACGTCCAGGGGCCTAACCCCTGGGGCCCTTCACCAGCTCCAGGGGCCCAACCTCTTGGAGCCCCAACCCCAGCTCCAGGGGCCCAACCCCTGGGACCCTCGACCCCAACTCCAGGGTCTCAAACCCTGAGAGCCCGAACCATAGCTCCAGGGGCCCAACCCCTGAGCACTCGAACCATAGCTCCAGGGACCTAACCCCCGGGGGCCCCAACCCCAGCTCCAGGGGCACAACCCCTGGGTCCCTCTACCCCAGCTCCAGGGGACCAACCCCTGAGCGCCCGAAACATAGTTCCAGGGGTTCAACCCCTGAGCGCCCAAACCATAGCTCCAGGGGCCTAACCGCTCGGGCCCCAACACCGGCTCCAGGGGCCCAACCCCTGAGTGCCCGAACCATAGCTCCTGGGGCCTAACCCCTGGGGGCATGGAACCAGAGCTCCAGGGGCCCAACCCCTGGGGGCCCCAACACCAGCTCCAGGGGCCCAACCCCTGAGCGCCCGAACCATAGCTCCAGGGGCCTAACCCCCGGCGGCCTCAACCCCAGCTCCAGGGGCCCAACACCTAGGGGCCCCAACACCAGCTCCAGGGGCTATACCCCTGAGCGCTCGAACCATAGCTGAAGGGGCCTAACCGCCGAGGGCCCCATCCCCAGGTACAGGGGCCCAACCCCTGGGGGTCCCAACACCAGATCCACGAGCCCAACCCCTGGGGGCCCCAACACCAGCTCCAGGGGCCCAACCCCTGGGCGCCCGAACCATAGCTCCAGGGGGTTTAACCCCTGGGGCCCCAACACCAGCTCCAGGGGCCCAACCCCTGAGCGCCGGAACCGTACCTCCAGGGGCCTAACCTCTGGGGGCCCCAACACCAGCTCCAGGGGCCCAACCCAAGGGGGCCCCAACACCAGTTCCAGGGGCCCAACCCCTGGGGGCCCCAACACCAGCTCCAGGTGCCCAACCCCTGGGGGCCCCAACAGCAGCTCCAGGGGACCAACCCCTGAGCGCTCGAACCATAGCTCCAGGGGCCCAACCCCCGGGGGGCCCAACCCCAGCTCCAGGGGCACAACCCCTGGGTCCCTCTACCCCAGCTCCAGGGGACCAACCCCTGAGCGCCCGAACAATAGTTCCAGGGGCCCAACCCCTGAGCGCCCGAACCATAGCTCCAGGGGCCAAACCCCTCGGGACCCAACACCAGCTCCAGGGGCCCAATCCCTGAGTGCCCGAACCATAGCTCCAGGGGCCTAACCCCCGTGGGCCCCAACCCCAGCTCCAGGGGCACAACCCCTGGGTCCCTCTACCCCAGCTCCAGTGGATCAACCCCTGAGCGCCCGAACCATAGCTCCAGGGGCCTAACCCCTCGGGCCTCAACACCAGCTCCAGGGGCCCAACCCTGAGTGCCCGAACCGTACCTCCAGGGGCCTAACACCTGGGGCCCTTCACCAGCTCCAGGGGCCCAACCTCTTGGGGCCCCAACCCCAGCTCCAGGGGCCCAACCCCTGGGGCCCTCGACCCCAACTCCAGGGGCTCAAACCCTGAGAGCCCGAACCATAGCTCCAGGGGCCCAACCCCTTGGGGCACCAACACCAGCTCCAGGGATCCAACCCCTGAGTGCCCGAACCATAGCTCCAGGGGCCTAACCCCTGGGGTCCCCAACATCAGCTCCAGGGGTCCAAACCCTGGGGGCCCCAATACCAGCTCCAGGGTCCCAACCCCTATGCGCCCGAACCATAGCTCCAGGGGCCTAACCCCTGGGGGCCCGAACATCAGCTCCAAGGGCCTAACGCCTGAGCGGCCGAACAATACCTCCAGGGGCCTAACCCCTGGGGGACCCAACACCAGCTCCAAGGGCCCAACCCGTGAGCGCTCGAACCATAGCTCCAGGGGCCTAACCCCCGGGGGCCCGAACCCCAGCTCCAAGGGATCAACCCCTGAGCGCCCGAACCATAGCGCCAGGGGCCTAACCCCTAGGGCGCCAACACCAGCTCCAGGGCCCAACCCCAGAGCTCCCGAACCATAGCTCCATACAGTAAATGCTATCTGCATTACCCTGTGTGACCACATGGTCTCACTGTTGCTCCATGCGGTGAAATGCTCTGTGTATTACCCTGTGTGACTACATGGTGTCACTCTTGCTCCATGCGAGGAAATGCTCTTTGCATTACCCTATGTGGCCAAACGGTGTCACTCTTGCTCCATGCAGGAAATGCTCTGGGCATTACCCTGCATGGCCACACAGTGTTACTGTTGCTCCATGCGTGAAATGCTCTGGGAATTACTGTGATGGAGTGTGGACTGTCTGTGTGGGGGATGGAAGAGCAGGGGGTGACTTTAGGTCAGGGGCCCCAACACCAGCTCCAGGGGCCCAACCCCTGAGCGCCCGAACCATAGCTCCAGGGGCCTAACCCCTGGGGCCCGAACATCAGCTCCAAGGGCCTAACGCCTGAGCGCACAAACCATAGCTCCAGGGGCCTAACCCCCGGGGGCCCCAACCCCAGCTCCAGGGGATTAACCCCTGGGGCCCCCGACCCCAGCTCCCGGGGCCCAACCCCTGAGCGCCCAAACCATAGCTCCAAGGGTCAAATCCCTGAGCGCCCGAACCATAGCTCCAGGCGCCTAACCCCTGGGGGCCCGGAACCAGAGCTCCAGGGGCCCAACCCCTGGGGGCCACAACACCAGCTCCACGGGCTCAACCCCTGAGCGCCCGAACCATAGCTCCAGGGGCCTAACCCCCGGGGGCCTCAACCCCAGCTCCAGGGGCCCAACCCCTAGGGGCCCCAACACCAGCTCCAGGGGCTATACCCCTGAGCACCCGAACCATAGCTTAAGGGGCCTAACCCCCGAGGGTCCCAACCCCAGGTACAGGGGTCCAACCCCTGGGGGTCCCAACACCAGATCCACGAGCCCAACCCCTGGGGGCCCCAACACCAGCTCCAAAGGCCCAACCCCTGAGCGCCCGAACATTACGTCCAGGGGCCTAACCCCTGGGGCACTTCACCAGCTCCAGGGGCCCAACCTCTTGGGGCCCCAACCCCATCTCCAGGGGCCCAAACCCTGGGGCCCTCGACCCCAACTCCAGGGGCTCAAACCCTGAGAGCCCGAACCATAGCTCCAGGGGCCCAACCCCTGGGGGCACCAACACCAGCTCCAGGGATCCAACCCCTGAGTGCCCGAACAATACCTCCAGGTGCCTAACCCCTGGGGGGCAACAACACCAGCTCCACGGGCCAAACCCCTGAGTTCCCGAAGCATAGCTCCAGGGGCCTAACCCCTGGGGGCCCCCACCCCAGCTCCAAGGGCCAAACCCCTGAGCGTCCGAACCATAGCGCCAGGGGCCTAACCCCTAGGGCCCCAACACCAGCTCAAGGGCCCAACCCCAGAGCTCCCGAACCATAGCTCCATACAGGAAATGCTATCTGCATTACCCTGTGTAACCACATGGTGTCACTGTTGCTCCATGCGGGTAAATGCTCTGTGTATTACCCAGTATGACTACATGGTGTCACTGTTGCTCCATGCGGGGTAATGCTCTGTGTATTACCCTGTGTGACTACATGGTGTCACTGTTGCTCCATGCGGGGAAATGCTCTGTGCATTACCCTATGTGGCCAAAAGGTGTCACTCTTGCTCCATGCAGGAAATGCTCTGGGCATTACCCTGCATGGCCACACAGTGTTACTGTTGCTCCATGCGTTAAATGCTCTGGGCATTACTGTGATGGAGTGTGGACTGTCTGTGTGGGGGATGGGAGAGCAGGGGGTGACTTTAGGTCAGGGGCCCCAACACCAGCTCCAGGGGCCCAACCCCTGAGCGCCCGAACAATACCTCCAGGGGCCTGACCCCTGGGGGACCCAACACCAGCTCCAAGGGCCCAACCCGTGAGCGCCCGAACCATAGCTCCAGCGGCCTAACCCCCGGGTGCCCCAACCCCAGCTCCTGGGGATCAACCCCTGGGGCCCCCGACCCCAGCTCCCGGGGCCCAACCCCTGAGCGCCCGAACCATAGCTCCAAGGGCCAAACCCCTGAGCGCCCGAACCATAGCTCCAGGGGCCTAACCCCTGGGGCCCCAACAAAAGGTCCACGGACCGAGCCCCAGGGGCCCCAACACCAGCTCCAGGGGCGCAACCCCTGAGCGCCCGAACCATATCTCCAGGGGCCTAACACCTGGGGGCCCCAACCCCAGCCCCAGGGGCCCAACCCCTGGGGGCCCCAACACCAGCTCCAGGGGTCCAACCCCTGGGGGCCCCACCACCAGCTCCAGGGGCCCAACCCCTGTGCGCCCGAACCATAGCTCCAGGGGCCTAACCCCTGGGGGCCCCGAACCATAGCTCCAGGGGCCTAACCCCTGGGGCCCCAACAGCAGCTCCAGGGGCCCAACCCCTGAGCGCTCGAACCATAGCTCCAGGGGCCTAACCCCCGGGGGCCCCAACCCCAGCTCCAGGGGCACAACCCCTGGGTCCCTCTACCCCAGCTCCAGGGGCCCAACCCCTGAGCGCCCGAACCATAGCTCCAGGGGCCTAACCCCTCGGGCCCCAACACCAGCTCCAGGGGCCCAACCCCTGAGTGCCCGAACCATATCTCCAGGGGCCTAACCCCTGGGGGCCCGGAACCAGAGCTCCAGGGGCCCAACCCCTGGGGGCCCCAACACCAGCTCCAGGGGCCCAACCCCTAGGCGCCCCAACACCAGCTCCAGGGGCTATACCCCTGAGCGCCCGAACCATAGCTGAAGGGGCCTAACCCCCGAGGGCCCCAACCCCAGGTACAGGGGCCCAACCCCTGGGGGTCCTAACACCAGATCCACGAGCCCAACCCCTGGGGGCCCCAACACCAGCTCCAGGGGCCCAACCCCTGAGCGCCCGAACCGTACCTCCAGGGGCCTAACCCCTGGGGGCCCCAACACCAGCTCCAAAGGCCCAACCCCTGAGCGCCGGAACATTACGTCCAGGGGCCTAACCCCTGGGGCCTTTCACCAGCTCCAGGGGCCCAACCTCTTGGGGCCGCAACCCCAGCTCCAGGGGCCCAACCCCTGGGGCCCTCGACCCCAACTCCAGGGGCTCCAACCCTGAGAGCCCGAACCATAGCTCCAGGGGCCTAACCCCTGGGCCCCAACACCAGCTCCAGGGGCCCAACTTCTGGGGGCCCCAACAAGAGCTCCAGGGGCCCAACCCCTGGGGGCCCCAACAGCAGCTCCAGGTGCCCAACCCCTGAGCGCCCGAACCATAGCTCCAGGGGCCTAACCTCTGGGGCCCCAACACCAGCTCCAGGGGCCCAACCCCTGGGGGCCCCAACAGCAGCTCCAGGGGCCTAACCCCCGGGGGCCCCAACCCCAGCTCCAGGGGCACAACCCCTGGGTCCCTCTACCCCAGCTCCAGGGGACCAACCCCTGAGCGCCCGAACCATAGCTGAAGGGGCCTAACCCCCGAGGGCCCCAACCCCAGGTACAGGGGCCCAACCCCTGGGAGTCCCAACACCAGATCCACGAGCCCAACCCCTTGGTTGCCCCAACACCAGCTCCAGGGGCTCAACCCCTGGGCGCCCGAACCATAGCTCCAGGGGATTAACCCCTGGGGCCCCAACACCAGCTCCAGGGGACCAACCCCTGAGCGCCCGAACCGTACCTCCAGGGGCCTAACCCCTGGGGCCCTTCACCAGCTCCAGGGGCCCAACCTCTTGTGGCCCGAACCCCAGCTCCAGGGGCCCAACCCCTGGGGCCCTCGACCCCAACTCCAGGGGCTCAAACCCTGAGAGCCCGAACCATAGCTCCAGGGGCCCAACCCCTGGGGGCACCAACACCAGCTCCAGGGATCCAACCCCTGAGTGCCCGAACCATAGCTCCAGGGGCCTAACCCCTGGGGTCCCCAACACCAGCTCCAGGGGTCCAAACCCTGGGGGCCCCAATCCCAGCTCCAGGGGCCCAACCTCTTAGCGCCCGAACAATACCTCCAGGTGCCTAACCCCTGTGGGGCCTCAACACCAGCTCCATGGGCCAAACCCCTGAGTGCCCGAAGCATAGCTCCAGGGGCCTAACCCCTGGGGGCCCCAACCCCAGCTCCAAGGGCCCAACCCCTGAGCGCCCGAACCATAGCGCCAGGGGCCTAGCCCCTAGGGCCCCGACACCAGCTCCAGGGCCCAACCCCAGAGCTCCCGAACCATAGCTCCATACAGGAAATGCTATCTCCATTACCCTGTGTGACCACATGGTCTCACTGTTGCTCCATGCGGTGAAATGCTCTGTGTATTACCCTGTGTGACTACATGGTGTCACTCTTGCTCCATGCAGGAAATGCTCTGGGCATTACCCTGCATGGCCACACAGTGTTACTGTTGCTCCATGCGCCCAACCCCTGGGGGTCCCAACACCAGATCCACGAGCCCAACCCCTGGGGGCCCCAACACCAGCTCCAGCGGCCCAACCCCTGGGCGCCCGAGCCATAACTCCAAGGGCTTAACCCCTGGGGCCCCAACACCAGCTCCAGGGGCCCAACCCCTGAGCGCCCAAACCGTACCTCCAGAAGCCTAACCCCTGGGGGCCCCAACACCAGCTCCAAAGGCCCAACCCCTGAGCGCCCGAACATTACGTCCAGGGGCCTAACTCCTGGGGCCCTTCACCAGCTCCAGGGGCCCAACATCTTGGGGCCCCAACCCCAGGTACAGGGGCCCAACCCTGGGGGTCCCAACACCAGATCCACGAGCCCAACCGCTGGGGGACCCAACACCAGCTCCAGGGGCCCAACCCCTGTGCGCCCGAACCATAGCTCCAGGGGGTTTAACCCCTGGGGCCCCAACACCTGCTCCAGGGGCCCAACCCCTGGGTCCCTCTACCCCAGCTCCAGGGGACCAACCCCTGAGCGCCCGAACCATAGTTCCAGGGGCCCAACCCATGAGCGCCCGAACCATAGCTCCAGGGGCCAAACCCCTCGGGCCCCAACACCAGCTCCAGGGGCCTAACCCCTTTGGGCCCCGAACCAGAGCTCCAGGGGCCCAACCCCTGGGGGCCCCAACACCAGCTCCAGGGGCCCAACCCCTGAGCGCCCGAACCATAGCTCCAGGGGCCTAACCCCTGGGGCCCCAACACCAGCTCCAGGGGCCCAACCCCTGGGGGCCCCAACAGCAGCTCCAGGGGCCCAACCCCTGAGCGCTCGAACCATAGCTCCAGGGGCCTAACCCCCGTGGGCCCCAACCCCAGCTCCAGGGGCCCAACCCCTGAGCGCCCGAACCATAGCTCCAGGGGCATAACCCCTGGGGCCCCAACACCAGCTCCAGGGGCCCAACCCCTGGGGGACCCAACACCAGCTCCAGGGGCCCAAACCCTGGGGGCCCCAGCAGCAGCTCCAGGGGCCCAACCCCTGGGTCCCTGTACCCCAGCTCCAGGGGAGCAACCCCTGAGCGCCCGAACCATAGTTCCAGGGGCCCAACCCCTGGGGGTCCCGAACCAGAGCTCCAGGGGCCTAACCCCTGGGGGTCCCGAACCAGAGCTCCAGGGGCCCAACCCCTGGGGGCCCCAACACCAGCTCCAGGGGCCCAACCCCTGAGCGCCCGAACCATAGCTCCAGGGGCCTAACCCCTGGGGCCCCAACACCAGCTCCAGGGGCCCAACCCCTGAGCGCTCGAACCATAGCTCCAGGGGCCTAACCCCTGGGGTCCCCAACACCAGCTCCAGGGGTCCGAACCCTGGGGGCCCCAATACCAGCTCCAGGGTCCCAAACCCTATGCGCTCGAACCATAGCTCCAGGGGCCTAATCCCTGGGGGTCCCAGCACCAGCTCCAAGGGCCCAACCCCTTAGCGCACGAACAATACCTCCAGGTGCCTAACCCCTGGGGGGCCCCAACATCAGCTCCACGGGCCAAACCCCTGAGTTCCCGAAGCTTAGCTCCAGGGGCCTAACCCCTGGGGGCCCCCACACCAGCTCCAAGGGCCCAACCCCTGAGCGCCGAACCATAGCTCCATACTGGAAATGCTATCTGCATTACCTTGTGTAACCACATGGTGTCACTGTTGCTCCATGCGGGTAAATGCTCTGTGTATTACCCTGTATGACTACATGGGGTCACTGTTGCTCCATGCGGGGAAATGCTCTGTGTATTACCCTGTGTGACTACATGGGGTCACTGTTGCTCCATGCGGGGAAATGCTCTGTGCATTACCCTATGTGGCCAAACGGTGTCACTCTTGCTCCATGCAGGAAATGCTCTGGGCATTACCCTGCATGGCCACACAGTATTACTGTTGCTCCATGCGTGAAATGCTCTGGGCATTACTGTGATGGAGTGTGGACTCTCTGTGTGGGGGATGGGAGAGCAAGGGGTGACTTTAGGTCAGGGGCCCCAACACCGGCTCCAGGGGCCAAACCCCTGAGAGCACGAACCATAGCTCCAGGGGCCTAACCCCTGGGGGACCCAACACCAGCTCCAAGGGCCCAACCCGTGAGCGCACGAACCATAGCTCCAGGGGCCTAACCCCCGGGGGCCCCAACCCCAGCTCCAGGGGATCAACCCCTGGGGCCCCCGACCCCAGCTCCCGGGGCCCAACCCCTGAGCGCCCGAACCATAGCTCCAAGTTCCAAACCCCTGAGCGCCCGAACCATACCTCCAGGGGCCTAACCCCTGGGGCCCCAACACCAGCTCCACGGACCCAGCCCCAGGGGCCCCAACACCAGCTCCAGGGGCGCAACCCCTGAGCGCCCGAACCGTAGCTCCAGGGGCCAAACCCGTCGGGCCCCAACACCAGCTCCAGGGGCCCAACCCCTGAGTGCCCGAACCATATCTCCAGGGGCCTAACCCCTGGGGGCCCGGAACCAGAGCTCCAGGGGCCCAACCCCTGGGGGCTCCAACACCAGCTCCAGTGGCCCAACAACTGAGCACCCGAACCATAGCTCCAGGGGCCTAACCCCTGGGGCCCCAACACCAGCTCCAGGGGCCCAACCCCTGGGGGCCCCAACAGCAGCTCCAGGGGACCAACCCCTGAGCGCTCGAACCATAGCTCCAGGGGCCTAACCCCCGTGGGCCCCAACCCCAGCTCCAGGGGCACAACCCCTGGGTCCCTCTACCCCAGCTCCAGGGGACCAACCCCTGAGCGCCCGAACCATAGTTCCAGGGGCCCAACCCCTGAGCGCCCGAACCATAGCTCCAGGGGTCTAACCCCTCGGGAAGCAACACCAGCTCCAGGGGCCCAACCCCTGAGTGCCCGAACCATATCTCCAGGGGCCTAACCCCTGGGGGCCCGGAACCAGAGCTCCAGGGGCCCAACCCCTGGGGGCCCCAACACCAGCTCCAGGGGCCCAACCCCTGAGCGCCCGAACCATAGCTCCAGGGGCCTAACCCCCGGGGGCCCCAACCCCAGCTCCAGGGGCCCAACCCCTAGGGGCCCCAACATCAGCTCCAGGGGCTATACCCCTGAGCGTCCAAACCATAGCTGAAGGGGCCTAACCCCCGAGGGCCCCAACCCCAGGTACAGGGGCCCAACCCCTGGGAGTCCCAACACCAGATCCACGAGCCCAACCCCTAGGGGCCCCAACACCAGCTCCAGGGGCCCAACCCCTGTGCGCCCGAGCCATAGCTCCAGGGGCTTAACCCCTGGGGCCGCAACACGAGCTCCAGGGGCCCAACCCCTGAGCGCCCGAACCGTACCTCCAGGGGCCTAACCCCCTGGGGCCCCAACACCAGCTCCAAGGGCCCAACCCCTGAGCGCCCGAACATTACGTCCAGGGGCCTAAGCCCTGCGGCCCTTCACCAGCTCCAGGGGGACAACCTCTTGGGTCCCCAACCCCAGCTCCAGGGGCCCAAACCCTGGGGCCCTCGACCCCAACTCCAGGGGCTCAAACCCTGAGAGCCCGAACCATAGCTCCAGGGGCCCAAACCCTGGGGGCACCAACACCAGCTCTAGGGATCCAACCCCTTAGTGCCCGAACAATAGCTCCAGGGGCCTAACCCCTGGGGTCCCCAACACCAGCTCCAGGGGTCCAAACCCTGGGGGCCCCAATACTAGCTCCAGGGTCCAAAACCCTATGCGCCCAAATCATAGCTCCAGGGGCCTAATCCCTGGCGGTCCCAGCACCAGCTCCACGGGCCAAACCCCTTAGCGCCCGAACAATACCTCCAGGTGCCTAATCCCTGGGGGGCCCTAACATCAGCTCCACGGGCCAAACCCCAGAGTTCCCGAAGCATAGCTCCAGGGGCCTAACCCCTGGGGGCCCCCACACCAGCTCCAAGGGCCCAACCCGTGAGCGCCCGAACCATAGCTCCAGGGGCCTAACCCCCGGGGGCCCCAACCCCAGCTCCAGGGGATCAACCCCTGGGGCCCCCGACCCCAGCTCCCGGGGCCCAACCCCTGAGCGCCCGAACCATAGCTCCAAGTTCCAAACCCCTGAGCGCCCGAACCGTACCTCCAGGGGCCTAACCCCTGGGGCCCCAACACCAGCTCCACGGACCCAGCCCCAGGGGCCCCAACACCAGCTCCAGGGGCGCAACCCCTGAGCGCCCGAACCGTAGCTCCAGGGGCCAAACCCGTCGGGCCCCAACACCAGCTCCAGGGGCCGAACCCCTGAGTGCCCGAACCATATCTCCAGGGGCCTAACCCCTGGGGGCCCGGAACCAGAGCTCCAGGGGCCCAACCCCTGGGGGCCCCAACACCAGCTCCAGTGGCCCAACAACTGAGCACCCGAACCATAGCTCCAGGGGCCTAACCCCTGGGGCCCCAACACCAGCTCCAGGGGCCCAACCCCTGGGGGCCCCAACAGCAGCTCCAGGGGACCAACCCCTGAGCGCTCGAACCATAGCTCCAGGGGCCTAACCCCCGTGGGCCCCAACCCCAGCTCCAGGGGTCTAACCCCTCGGGAAGCAACACCAGCTCCAGGGGCCCAACCCCTGAGTGCCCGAACCATATCTCCAGGGGCCTAACCCCTGGGGGCCCCCACACCAGCTCCAAGGGCCCAACCCCTGAGCGCCCGAACCATAGCGCCAGGGGCCTAACCCCTAGGGCCCCAACACCAGCTCCCGGGGCCCAACCCCTGAGCTCCCGAACCATAGCTCCAAGTTCCAAACCCCTGAGCACCCGAACCATAGCTCCAGGGGCCTAACCCCTGGGGCCCCAACACCAGCTCCACGGACCCAGCCCCAGGGGCCCCAACACCAGCTCCAGGGGCGCAACCCCTGAGCGCCCGAACCGTAGCTCCAGGGGCTAAACCCGTCGGGCCCCAACACCAGCTCCAGGGGCCCAACCCCTGAGCGCCCGAACCATAGCTCCAGGGGCCTAACCCCTGGGGCCCCAACACCAGCTCCAGGGGCCCAACCCCTGGGGGCCCCAACAGCAACTCCAGGGGACCAACCCCTGAGCGCTCGAACCATAGCTCCAGGGGCCTAACCCCCGTGGGCCCCAACCCCAGCTCCAGGGGCACAACCCCTGGGTCCCTCTACCCCAGCTCCAGGGGACCAACCCCTGAGCGCCCGAACCATAGTTCCAGGGGCCCAACCCCTGAGCGCCCGAACCATAGCTCCAGGGGCCTAACCCCTCGGGAACCAACACCAGCTCCAGGGGCCCAACCCCTGAGTGCCCGAACCATATCTCCAGGGGCCTAACCCCTGGGGGCCCGGAACCAGAGCTCCAGGGGCCCAACCCCTGGGGGCTCCAACACCAGCTCCAGGGGCCCAACCCCTGAGCGCCCGAACCATAGCTGAAGGGGCCTAACCCCCGAGGGCCCCAACCCCAGGTACAGGGGCCCAACCCTGGGGGTCCCAACACCAGATCCACGAGCCCAACCGCTGGGGGACCCAACACCAGCTCCAGGGGCCCAACCCCTGGGTCCCTCTACCCCAGCTCCAGGGGACCAACCCCTGAGCGCCCGAACCATAGTTCCAGGGGCCCAACCCATGAGCGCCCGAACCATAGCTCCAGGGGCCAAACCCCTCGGGCCCCAACACCAGCTCCAGGGGCCTAACCCCTTTGGGCCCCGAACCAGAGCTCCAGGGGCCCAACCCCTGGGGGCCCCAACACCAGCTCCAGGGGCCCAACCCCTGAGCGCCCGAACCATAGCTCCAGGGGCCTAACCCCTGGGGCCCCAACACCAGCTCCAGGGGCCCAACCCCTGGGGGCCCCAACAGCAGCTCCAGGGGCCCAACCCCTGAGCGCTCGAACCATAGCTCCAGGGGCCTAACCCCCGTGGGCCCCAACCCCAGCTCCAGGGGCCCAACCCCTGTGCGCCCGAACCATAGCTCCAGGGGCATAACCCCTGGGGCCCCAACACCAGCTCCAGGGGCCCAACCCCTGGGGGACCCAACACCAGCTCCAGGGGCCCAAACCCTGGGGGCCCCAGCAGCAGCTCCAGGGGCCCAACCCCTGGGTCCCTGTACCCCAGCTCCAGGGGAGCAACCCCTGAGCGCCCGAACCATAGTTCCAGGGGCCCAACCCCTGGGGGTCCCGAACCAGAGCTCCAGGGGCCTAACCCCTGGGGGTCCCGAACCAGAGCTCCAGGGGCCCAACCCCTGGGGGCCCCAACACCAGCTCCAGGGGCCCAACCCCTGAGCGCCCGAACCATAGCTCCAGGGGCCTAACCCCTGGGGCCCCAACACCAGCTCCAGGGGCCCAACTCCTGAGCGCTCGAACCATAGCTCCAGGGGCCTAACCCCTGGGGTCCCCAACACCAGCTCCAGGGGTCCGAACCCTGGGGGCCCCAATACCAGCTCCAGGGTCCCAAACCCTATGCGCTCGAACCATAGCTCCAGGGGCCTAATCCCTGGGGGTCCCAGCACCAGCTCCAAGGGCCCAACCCGTTAGCGCACGAACAATACCTCCAGGTGCCTAATCCCTGGGGGGCCCCAACATCAGCTCCACGGGCCAAACCCCTGAGTTCCCGAAGCTTAGCTCCAGGGGCCTAACCCCTGGGGGCCCCCACACCAGCTCCAAGGGCCCAACCCCTGAGCGCCGAACCATAGCTCCATACTGGAAATGCTATCTGCATTACCTTGTGTAACCACATGGTGTCACTGTTGCTCCATGCGGGTAAATGCTCTGTGTATTACCCTGTATGACTACATGGGGTCACTGTTGCTCCATGCGGGGAAATGCTCTGTGTATTACCCTGTGTGACTACATGGGGTCACTGTTGCTCCATGCGGGGAAATGCTCTGTGCATTACCCTATGTGGCCAAACGGTGTCACTCTTGCTCCATGCAGGAAATGCTCTGGGCATTACCCTGCATGGCCACACAGTATTACTGTTGCTCCATGCGTGAAATGCTCTGGGCATTACTGTGATGGAGTGTGGACTCTCTGTGTGGGGGATGGGAGAGCAAGGGGTGACTTTAGGTCAGGGGCCCCAATACCGGCTCCAGGGGCCAAACCCCCGAGAGCACGAACCATAGCTCCAGGGGCCTAACCCCTGGGGGACCCAACACCAGCTCCAAGGGCCCAACCCGTGAGCGCACGAACCATAGCTCCAGGGGCCTAACCCCCGGGGGCCCCAACCCCAGCTCCAGGGGATCACCCCCTTGGGCCCCCGACCCCAGCTCCCGGGGCCCAACCCCTGAGCGCCCGAACCATAGCTCCAAGTTCCAAACCCCTGAGCGCCCGAACCATACCTCCAGGGGCCTAACCCCTGGGGCCCCAACACCAGCTCCACGGACCCAGCCCCAGGGGCCCCAACACCAGCTCCAGGGGCGCAACCCCTGAGCGCCCGAACCGTAGCTCCAGGGGCCAAACCCGTCGGGCCCCAACACCAGCTCCAGGGGCCCAACCCCTGAGTGCCCGAACCATATCTCCAGGGGCCTAACCCCTGGGGGCCCGGAACCAGAGCTCCAGGGGCCCAACCCCTGGGGGCCCCAACACCAGCTCCAGTGGCCCAACAACTGAGCACCCGAACCATAGCTCCAGGGGCCTAACCCCTGGGGCCCCAACACCAGCTCCAGGGGCCCAACCCCTGGGGGCCCCAACAGCAGCTCCAGGGGACCAACCCCTGAGCGCCCGAACCATAGCTCCAGGGGCCTAACCCCCGTGGGCCCGAACCCCAGCTCCAGGGGCACAACCCCTGGGTCCCTCTACCCCAGCTCCAGGGGACCAACCCCTGAGCGCCCGAACCATAGTTCCAGGGGCCCAACCCCTGAGCGCCCGAACCATAGCTCCAGGGGTCTAACCCCTCGGGAAGCAACACCAGCTCCAGGGGCCCAACCCCTGAGTGCCCGAACCATATCTCCAGGGGCCTAACCCCTGGGGGCCCGGAACCAGAGCTCCAGGGGCCCAACCCCTGGGGGCCCCAACACCAGCTCCAGGGGCCCAACCCCTGAGCGCCCGAACCATAGCTCCAGGGGCCTAACCCCCGGGGGCCCCAACCCCAGCTCCAGGGGCCCAACCCCTAGGGGCCCCAACATCAGCTCCAGGGGCTATACCCCTGAGCGTCCAAACCATAGCTGAAGGGGCCTAACCCCCGAGGGCCCCAACCCCAGGTACAGGGGCCCAACCCCTTGGAGTCCCAACACCAGATCCACGAGCCCAACCCCTAGGGGCCCCAACACCAGCTCCAGGGGCCCAACCCCTGAGCGCCCGAACCGTACCTCCAGGGGCCTAACCCCCTGGGGCCCCAACACCAGCTCCAAGGGCCCAACCCCTGAGCGCCCGAACATTACGTCCAGGGGCCTAAGCCCTGCGGCCCTTCACCAGCTCCAGGGGGACAACCTCTTGGGTCCCCAACCCCAGCTCCAGGGGCCCAAACCCTGGGGCCCTCGACCCCAACTCCAGGGGCTCAAACCCTGAGAGCCCGAACCATAGCTCCAGGGGCCCAAACCCTGGGGGCACCAACACCAGCTCCAGGGATCCAACCCCTTAGTGCCCGAACCATAGCTCCAGGGGCCTAACCCCTGGGGTCCCCAACACCAGCTCCAGGGGTCCAAACCCTGGGGGCCCCAATACTAGCTCCAGGGTCCAAAACCCTATGCGCCCGAATCATAGCTCCAGGGGCCTAATCCCTGGCGGTCCCAGCACCAGCTCCACGGGCCAAACCCCTTAGCGCCCGAACAATACCTCCAGGTGCCTAATCCCTGGGGGGCCCTAACATCAGCTCCACGGGCCAAACCCCAGAGTTCCCGAAGCATAGCTCCAGGGGCCTAACCCCTGGGGGCCCCCACACCAGCTCCAAGGGCCCAACCCGTGAGCGCCCGAACCATAGCTCCAGGGGCCTAACCCCCGGGGGCCCCAACCCCAGCTCCAGGGGATCAACCCCTGGGGCCCCCGACCCCAGCTCCCGGGGCCCAACCCCTGAGCGCCCGAACCATAGCTCCAAGTTCCAAACCCCTGAGCGCCCGAACCATACCTCCAGGGGCCTAACCCCTGGGGCCCCAACACCAGCTCCACGGACCCAGCCCCAGGGGCCCCAACACCAGCTCCAGGGGCGCAACCCCTGAGCGCCCGAACCGTAGCTCCAGGGGCCAAACCCGTCGGGCCCCAACACCAGCTCCAGGGGCCCAACCCCTGAGTGCCCGAACCATATCTCCAGGGGCCTAACCCCTGGGGGCCCGGAACCAGAGCTCCAGGGGCCCAACCCCTGGGGGCCCCAACACCAGCTCCAGTGGCCCAACAACTGAGCACCCGAACCATAGCTCCAGGGGCCTAACCCCTGGGGACCCAACACCAGATCCAGGGGCCCAACCCCTGGGGGCCCCAACAGCAGCTCCAGGGGACCAACCCCTGAGCGCTCGAACCATAGCTCCAGGGGCCTAACCCCCGTGGGCCCCAACCCCAGCTCCAGGGGTCTAACCCCTCGGGAAGCAACACCAGCTCCAGGGGCCCAACCCCTGAGTGCCTGAACCATATCTCCAGGGGCCTAACCCCTGGGGGCCCCCACACCAGCTCCAAGGGCCCAACCCCTGAGCGCCCGAACCATAGCGCCAGGGGCCTAACCCCTAGGGCCCCAACACCAGCTCCCGGGGCCCAACCCCTGAGCTCCCGAACCATAGCTCCAAGTTCCAAACCCCTGAGCACCCGAACCATAGCTCCAGGGGCCTAACCCCTGGGGCCCCAACACCAGCTCCACGGACCCAGCCCCAGGGACCCCAACAACAGCTCCAGGGGCGCAACCCCTGAGCGCCCGAACCGTAGCTCCAGGGGCTAAACCCGTCGGGCCCCAACACCAGCTCCAGGGGCCCAACCCCTGAGCGCCCGAACCATAGCTCCAGGGGCCTAACCCCTGGGGCCCCAACACCAGCTCCAGGGGCCCAACCCCTGGGGGCCCCAACAGCAACTCCAGGGGACCAACCCCTGAGCGCTCGAACCATAGCTCCAGGGGCCTAACCCCCGTGGGCCCCAACCCCAGCTCCAGGGGCACAACCCCTGGGTCCCTCTACCCCAGCTCCAGGGGACCAACCCCTGAGCGCCCGAACCATAGTTCCAGGGGCCCAACCCCTGAGCGCCCGAACCATAGCTCCAGGTGCCTAACCCCTGGGGGGCCCCAACACCAGCTCCACGGGACAAACCCCTGAGTGCCCGAAGCATAGCTCCAGGGGCCTAACCCCTGGGGGCCCCCACCCCAGCTCCAAGGGCCCAACCCCTGAGCGCCCGAACCATAGCTCCAGTGGCATAACCCCTGGGGTCCCCAACACCAGCTCCAGGGGTCCAAACCCTGGGGGCCCCAATACCAGCTCCAGGGTCCCAACCCGTATGCGCCCGAACCATACCTCCAGGGGCCTAATCCCTGGGGGTCCCAGCACCAGCTCAAAGGGCCCAACCCCTTAGCGCCCGAACAATACCTCCAGGTGCCTAACCCCTGGAGGGCCCCAACACCAGCTCCACGGGACAAACCCCTGAGTGCCCGAAGCATAGCTCCAGGGGCCTAACCCCTGGGGGCCCCCACCCCAGCTCCAAGGGCCCAACCCCTGAGCGCCCGAACCATAGCGCCAGGGGCCTAACCCCTAGGGCCCCAACACCAGCTCCAGGGCCCAACCCCAGAGCTCCCGAACCATAGCTCCATACAGGAAATGCTATCTGCATTACCCTGTGTGACCACATGGTGTCACTGTTGCTCCATGCGGGTAAATGCTCTGTGTATTACCCTGTATGACTACATGGGGTCACTGTTGCTCCATGCGGGGAAATGCTCTGTGTATTACCCTGTGTGACTACATGGGGTCACTGTTGCTCCATGCGGGGAAATGCTCTGTGCATTACCCTATGTGGCCAAACGGTGTCACTCTTGCTCCATGCAGGAAATGCTCTGGGCATTACCCTGCATGGCCACACAGTATTACTGTTGCTCCATGCGTGAAATGCTCTGGGCATTACTGTGATGGAGTGTGGACTCTCTGTGTGGGGGATGGGAGAGCAAGGGGTGACTTTAGGTCAGGGGCCCCAATACCGGCTCCAGGGGCCAAACCCCTGAGAGCACGAACCATAGCTCCAGGGGCCTAACCCCTGGGGGACCCAACACCAGCTCCAAGGGCCCAACCCGTGAGCGCACGAACCATAGCTCCAGGGGCCTAACCCCCGGGGGCCCCAACCCCAGCTCCAGGGGATCACCCCCTTGGGCCCCCGACCCCAGCTCCCGGGGCCCAACCCCTGAGCGCCCGAACCATAGCTCCAAGTTCCAAACCCCTGAGCGCCCGAACCATACCTCCAGGGGCCTAACCCCTGGGGCCCCAACACCAGCTCCACGGACCCAGCCCCAGGGGCCCCAACACCAGCTCCAGGGGCGCAACCCCTGAGCGCCCGAACCGTAGCTCCAGGGGCCAAACCCGTCGGGCCCCAACACCAGCTCCAGGGGCCCAACCCCTGAGTGCCCGAACCATATCTCCAGGGGCCTAACCCCTGGGGGCCCGGAACCAGAGCTCCAGGGGCCCAACCCCTGGGGGCCCCAACACCAGCTCCAGTGGCCCAACAACTGAGCACCCGAACCATAGCTCCAGGGGCCTAACCCCTGGGGCCCCAACACCAGCTCCAGGGGCCCAACCCCTGGGGGCCCCAACAGCAGCTCCAGGGGACCAACCCCTGAGCGCTCGAACCATAGCTCCAGGGGCCTAACCCCCGTGGGCCCCAACCCCAGCTCCAGGGGCACAACCCCTGGGTCCCTCTACCCCAGCTCCAGGGGACCAACCCCTGAGCGCCCGAACCATAGTTCCAGGGGCCCAACCCCTGAGCGCCCGAACCATAGCTCCAGGGGTCTAACCCCTCGGGAAGCAACACCAGCTCCAGGGGCCCAACCCCTGAGTGCCCGAACCATATCTCCAGGGGCCTAACCCCTGGGGGCCCGGAACCAGAGCTCCAGGGGCCCAACCCCTGGGGGCCCCAACACCAGCTCCAGGGGCCCAACCCCTGAGCGCCCGAACCATAGCTCCAGGGGCCTAACCCCCGGGGGCCCCAACCCCAGCTGCAGGGGCCCAACCCCTAGGGGCCCCAACATCAGCTCCAGGGGCTATACCCCTGAGCGTCCAAACCATAGCTGAAGGGGCCTAACCCCCGAGGGCCCCAACCCCAGGTACAGGGGCCCAACCCCTTGGAGTCCCAACACCAGATCCACGAGCCCAACCCCTAGGGGCCCCAACACCAGCTCCAGGGGCCCAACCCCTGAGCGCCCGAACCGTACCTCCAGGGGCCTAACCCCCTGGGGCCCCAACACCAGCTCCAAGGGCCCAACCCCTGAGCGCCCGAACATTACGTCCAGGGGCCTAAGCCCTGCGGCCCTTCACCAGCTCCAGGGGGACAACCTCTTGGGTCCCCAACCCCAGCTCCAGGGGCCCAAACCCTGGGGCCCTCGACCCCAACTCCAGGGGCTCAAACCCTGAGAGCCCGAACCATAGCTCCAGGGGCCCAAACCCTGGGGGCACCAACACCAGCTCCAGGGATCCAACCCCTTAGTGCCCGAACCATAGCTCCAGGGGCCTAACCCCTGGGGTCCCCAACACCAGCTCCAGGGGTCCAAACCCTGGGGGCCCCAATACTAGCTCCAGGGTCCAAAACCCTATGCGCCCGAATCATAGCTCCAGGGGCCTAATCCCTGGCGGTCCCAGCACCAGCTCCACGGGCCAAACCCCTTAGCGCCCGAACAATACCTCCAGGTGCCTAATCCCTGGGGGGCCCTAACATCAGCTCCACGGGCCAAACCCCAGAGTTCCCGAAGCATAGCTCCAGGGGCCTAACCCCTGGGGGCCCCCACACCAGCTCCAAGGGCCCAACCCGTGAGCGCCCGAACTATAGCTCCAGGGGCCTAACCCCCGGGGGCCCCAACCCCAGCTCCAGGGGATCAACCCCTGGGGCCCCCGACCCCAGCTCCCGGGGCCCAACCCCTGAGCGCCCGAACCATAGCTCCAAGTTCCAAACCCCTGAGCGCCCGAACCATACCTCCAGGGGCCTAACCCCTGGGGCCCCAACACCAGCTCCACGGACCCAGCCCCAGGGGCCCCAACACCAGCTCCAGGGGCGCAACCCCTGAGCGCCCGAACCGTAGCTCCAGGGGCCAAACCCGTCGGGCCCCAACACCAGCTCCAGGGGCCCAACCCCTGAGTGCCCGAACCATATCTCCAGGGGCCTAACCCCTGGGGGCCCGGAACCAGAGCTCCAGGGGCCCAACCCCTGGGGGCCCCAACACCAGCTCCAGTGGCCCAACAACTGAGCACCCGAACCATAGCTCCAGGGGCCTAACCCCTGGGGACCCAACACCAGATCCAGGGGCCCAACCCCTGGGGGCCCCAACAGCAGCTCCAGGGGACCAACCCCTGAGCGCTCGAACCATAGCTCCAGGGGCCTAACCCCCGTGGGCCCCAACCCCAGCTCCAGGGGTCTAACCCCTCGGGAAGCAACACCAGCTCCAGGGGCCCAACCCCTGAGTGCCTGAACCATATCTCCAGGGGCCTAACCCCTGGGGGCCCCCACCCCAGCTCCAAGGGCCCAACCCCTGAGCGCCCGAACCATAGCGCCAGGGGCCTAACCCCTAGGGCCCCAACACCAGCTCCCGGGGCCCAACCCCTGAGCTCCCGAACCATAGCTCCAAGTTCCAAACCCCTGAGCACCCGAACCATAGCTCCAGGGGCCTAACCCCTGGGGCCCCAACACCAGCTCCACGGACCCAGCCCCAGGGACCCCAACAACAGCTCCAGGGGCGCAACCCCTGAGCGCCCGAACCGTAGCTCCAGGGGCTAAACCCGTCGGGCCCCAACACCAGCTCCAGGGGCCCAACCCCTGAGCGCCCGAACCATAGCTCCAGGGGCCTAACCCCTGGGGCCCCAACACCAGCTCCAGGGGCCCAACCCCTGGGGGCCCCAACAGCAACTCCAGGGGACCAACCCCTGAGCGCTCGAACCATAGCTCCAGGGGCCTAACCCCCGTGGGCCCCAACCCCAGCTCCAGGGGCACAACCCCTGGGTCCCTCTACCCCAGCTCCAGGGGACCAACCCCTGAGCGCCCGAACCATAGTTCCAGGGGCCCAACCCCTGAGCGCCCGAACCATAGCTCCAGGTGCCTAACCCCTGGGGGGCCCCAACACCAGCTCCACGGGACAAACCCCTGAGTGCCCGAAGCATAGCTCCAGGGGCCTAACCCCTGGGGGCCCCCACCCCAGCTCCAAGGGCCCAACCCCTGAGCGCCCGAACCATAGCGCCAGGGGCCTAACCCCTAGGGCCCCAACACCAGCTCCAGGGTCCAACCCCAGAGCTCCCGAACCATAGCTCCATACAGGAAATGCTATCTGCATTACCCTGTGTGACCACATGGTGTCACTGTTGCTCCATGCGGGGAAATGCTCTGTATATTACCCTGTGTGACTACATGGTGTCACTGTTGCTCCGTGCGGGGAAATGCTCTGTGCATTACCCTATGTGGCCAAACGGTGTCACTCTTGCTCCATGCAGGAAATGCTCTGGGCATTACCCTGCATGGCCACACAGTGTTACTGTTGCTCCATGCGTGAAATGCTCTGGGCATTACTGTGATGGAGTGTGGACTGTCTGTGTGGGGGATGGGAGAGCAGGGGGTGACTTTAGGTCAGGGGCCCCAACCCCAGCTCCAGGGGCCCAACCCCTGGGGGCCCCAACACTAGCTCCAGGGGCCCAACCCATGTGCGCCCGAACCATAGCTCCAGGGGCCTAACCCCTGGGGCCCCAACACCAGCTCCAGGGGCCCAACACCTGGGGGCCCCAACACCAGCTCCAGGGGCCCAACCCCTGGATGCCCCAACAGCATCGCCAGGGGCCCAACCCCTGAGCGCCCGAACCATAGCTCCAGGTGCCTAACCCCTGGGGCCCCAACACCAGCTCCAGGGGCCCAACCCCTGGGGGCCCCAACAGCAGCTCCAAGGGCCCAACCCCTGAGCGCTCGAACCATAGCTCCAGGGGCCTAACCCCCGGGGGCCCCAACCCCAGCTCCAGGGGCACAACCCCTGGGTCCCTCTACCCCAGCTCCAGGGGACCAAGCCCTGAGCACCCGAACCATAGTTCCAGGGGCTCAACCCCTGAGCGCCCGAACCATAGCTCCAGGGGCCTGACCCCTCGGGCCCCAACACCAGCTCCAGCGGCCCAACCCCTGAGTGCCCGAACCATATCTCCAGGGGCCTAACCCCTGGGGCCCCAACACCAGCTCCAGGGGCCCAACCCCTGGGGGCCCCAACAGCAGCTCCAGGGGCCCAACCCCTCGGGCCCCAACACCATCTCCAGGGGCCCAACCCCTGAGTGCAAGAACCATAGCTCCAGTGGCATAACCCCTGGGGTCCCCAACACCAGCTCCAGGGGTCCAAACCCTGGGGGCCCCAATACCAGCTCCAGGGTCCCAACCCGTATGCGCCCGAACCATAGCTCCAGGGGCCTAATCCCTGGGGGTCCCAGCACCAGCTCAAAGGGCCCAACCCCTTAGCGCCCGAACAATACCTCCAGGTGCCTAACCCCTGGGGGGCCCCAACACCAGCTCCACGGGACAAACCCCTGAGTGCCCGAAGCATAGCTCCAGGGGCCTAACCCCTGGGGGCCCCCACCCCAGCTCCAAGGGCCCAACCCCTGAGCGCCCGAACCATAGCGCCAGGGGCCTAACCCATAGGGCCCCAACACTAGCTCCAGGGCCCAACCCCAGAGCTCCCGAACCATAGCTCCATACAGGAAATGCTATCTGCATTACCCTGTGTGACCACATGGTGTCACTGTTGCTCCATGCGGGGAAATGCTCTGTATATTACCCTGTGTGACTACATGGTGTCACTGTTGCTCCATGCGGGGAAATGCTCTGTGCATTACCCTATGTGGCTAAACGGTGTCACTCTTGCTCCATGCAGGAAATGCTCTGGGCATTACCCTGCATGGCCACACAGTGTTACCGTTGCTCCATGCGTGAAATGCTCTGGGCATTACTGTGATGGAGTGTGGACTGTCTGTGTGGGGGATGGGAGAGCAGGGGGTGACTTTAGGTCAGGGGCCCCAACCCCAGCTCCAGGGGCCCGACCCCTGGGGCCCCCAACACTAGCTCCAGGGGTCCAACCCCTGGGGGCCCCACCACCAGCTCCAGGGGCCCAACCCCTGTGCGCCCGAACCATAGCTCCAGGGGCCTAACCCCTGGGGCCCCAACACCAGCTCCAGGGACCCAACCCCTGGGAGCCCGAACACCAGCTCCAGGGGCCCAACCCCTGGGAGCCCCAACACCAGCTCCAGGGGCCCAACCCCTGGAGGCCCCAACAGCATCTCCAGGGGCCCAACCCCTGAGCGCCCGAACCATAGCTCCAGGGGCCTAACCCCTGGGGCTCCAACACCAGCTCCAGGGGCTTAACCCCTGGGGGCCCCAACAGCAGCTCCAAGGGCCCAAACCCTGAGCGCTCGAACCATAGCTCCAGGGGCCTAACCCCCGGGGGCCCCAACCC
This sequence comes from Gopherus flavomarginatus, assembly GCF_025201925.1. NCBI lineage: Eukaryota > Metazoa > Chordata > Testudines > Testudinidae > Gopherus > Gopherus flavomarginatus. The sequence continues at coordinate 10,917 of NW_026114694.1, read as the reverse complement.
CAGCTCCAGGGGCACAACCCCTGGGTCCCTCTACCCCAGCTCCAGGGGACCAAGCCCTGAGCACCCGAACCATAGTTGCTGGGGCTCAACCCCTGAGCGCCCGAACCATAGCTCCAGGGGCCTAACCCCTCGGGCCCCAACACCAGCTCCAGCGGCCCAACCCCTGAGTGCCCGAACCATATCTCCAGGGGCCTAACCCCTGGGGCCCCAACACCAGCTCCAGGGGCCCAACCCCTGGGGGCCCCAACAGCAGCTCCAGGGGCCCAACCCCTGAGCGCTCGAACAGTAGCTCCAGGGGCCTAACCCCCGGGGGTCCCAACCCCAGCTCCAGGGGCACAACCCCTGGGTCCCTCTACCCCAGCTCCAGGGGACCAACCCCTGAGCGCCCGAACCATAGTTCCAGGGGCCCAACCCCTGAGCGCCCGAACCATAGCTCCAGGGGCCTAACCCCTCGGGCCCCAACACCAGCTCCAGGGGCCCAACCCCTGAGTGCCCGAACCATATCTCCAGGGGCCTAACCCCTGGAGGCACCGAACCAGAGCTCCAGGGGCCCAACCCCTGGGGGCCCCAACACCAGCTCCAGGGATCCAACCCCTGAGTGCCCGAACCATAGCTCCAGGGGCATAACCCCTGGGGTCCCCAACACCAGCTCCAGGGGTTCAAACCCTGGGGGCCCCAATACCAGCTCCAGGGTCCCAACCCCTATGCGCCCGAACCATAGCTCCAGGGGCCTAATCCCTGGGGGTCCCAGCACCAGCTCAAAGGGCCCAACCCCTTAGCGCCCGAACAATACCTCCAGGTGCCTAACCCCTGGGGGGCCCCAACACCAGCTCCACGGGCTAAACCCCTGAGTACCCGAAGCATAGCTCCAGGGGCCTAACCCCTGGGGGCCCCCACCCCAGCTCCAAGGGCCCAACCCCTGAGCGCCCGAACCATAGCGCCAGGGGCCTAACCCCTAGGGCCCCAACACCAGCTCCAGGGCCCAACCCCAGAGCTCCCGAACCATAGCTCCATACAGGAAATGCTATCTGCATTACCCTGTGTGACTACATGGTGTCACTGTTGCTCCATGCGGGGAAATGCTCTGTGCATTACCCTATGTGGCCAAACGGTGTCACTCTTGCTCCATGCAGGAAATGCTCTGGGCATTACCTTGCATGGCCACACAGTGTTACTGTTGCTCCATGCGTGAAATGCTCTGGGCATTACTGTGATGCAGTGTGGACTGTCTGTGTGGGGGATGGGAGAGCAGGGGGTGACTTTAGGTCAGGGGCCCCAACCCCAGCTCCAGGGGCCCAACCCCTGGGGGCCCCAACACTAGCTCCAGGGGCCCAACCCCTGTGCGCCCGAACCATAGCTCCAGGGGCCTAACCCCTGGGGCCCCAACACCAGCTCCAGGGGCCCAACACCTGGGGGCCCCAACACCAGCTCCAGGGGCCCAACCCCTGGAGGCCCCAACAGCATCTCCAGGGGCCCAACCCCTGAGCGCCCGAACCATAGCTCCAGGGGCCTAACCCCTGGGGCCCCAACACCAGCTCCAGGGGCCCAACCCCTGGGGGCCCCAACAGCAGCTCCAAGGGCCCAACCCCTGAGCGCTCGAACCATAGCTCCAGGGGCCTAACCCCCGGGGGCCCCAACCCCAGCTCCAGGGGCACAACCCCTGGGTCCCTCTACCCCAGCTCCAGGGGACCAAGCCCTGAGCACCCGAACCATAGTTCCAGGGGCTCAACCCCTGAGCGCCCGAACCATAGCTCCAGGGGCCTGACCCCTCGGGCCCCAACACCAGCTCCAGCGGCCCAACCCCTGATTGCCCGAACCATATCTCCAGGGGCCTAACCCCTGGGGCCCCAACACCAGCTCCAGGGGCCCAACCCCTGGGGGCCCGAACAGCAGCTCAAGGGGCCCAACCCCTGAGTGCCCGAACCATAGCTCCAGTGGCATAACCCCTGGGGTCCCCAACACCAGCTCCAGGGGTCCAAACCCTGGGGGCCCCAATACCAGCTCCAGGGTCCCAACCCGTATGCGCCCGAACCATAGCTCCAGGTGCCTAATCCCTGGGGGTCCCAGCACCAGCTCAAAGGGCCCAACCCCTTAGCACCCAAACAATACCTCCAGGTGCCTAACCCCTGGGGGGCCCCAACACCAGCTCCACGGGACAAACCCCTGAGTGCCCGAAGCATAGCTCCAGGGGCCTAACCCCTGGGGGCCCCCACCCCAGCTCCAAGGGCCCAACCCCTGAGCGCCCGAACCATAGCGCCAGGGGCCTAACCCCTAGGGCCCCAACACCAGCTCCAGGGCCCAACCCCAGAGCTCCCGAACCATAGCTCCATACAGGAAATGCTATCTGCATTACCCTGTGTGACCACATGGTGTCACTGTTGCTCCATGCGGGGAAATGCTCTGTATATTACCCTGTGTGACTACATGGTGTCACTGTTGCTCCATGCGGGGAAATGCTCTGTGCATTACCCTATGTGGCCAAACGGTGTCACTCTTGCTCCATGCAGGAAATGCTCTGGGCATTACCCTGCATGGCCACACAGTGTTACTGTTGCTCCATGCGTGAAATGCTCTGGGCATTACTGTGATGGAGTGTGGACTGTCTGTGTGGGGGATGGGAGAGCAGGGGGTGACTTTAGGTCAGGGGCCCCAACCCCAGCTCCAGGGGCCCAACCCCTGGGGGCCCCAACACTAGCTCCAGGGGCCCAACCCCTGTGCGCCCGAACCATAGCTCCAGGGGCCTAACCCCTGGGGCCCCAACACCAGCTCCAGGGGCCCAACACCTGGGGGCCCCAACACCAGCTCCAGGGGCCCAACCCCTGGATGCCCCAACAGCATCTCCAGGGGCCCAACCCCTGAGCGCCCGAACCATAGCTCCAGGTGCCTAACCCCTGGGGCCCCAACACCAGCTCCAGGGGCCCAACCCCTGGGGGCCCCAACAGCAGCTCCAAGGGCCCAACCCCTGAGCGCTCGAACCATAGCTCCAGGGGCCTAACCCCCGGGGGCCCCAACCCCAGCTCCAGGGGCACAACCCCTGGGTCCCTCTACCCCAGCTCCAGGGGACCAAGCCCTGAGCACCCGAACCATAGTTGCTGGGGCTCAACCCCTGAGCGCCCGAACCATAGCTCCAGGGGCCTAACCCCTCGGGCCCCAACACCAGCTCCAGCGGCCCAACCCCTGAGTGCCCGAACCATATCTCCAGGGGCCTAACCCCTGGGGCCCCAACACCAGCTCCAGGGGCCCAACCCCTGGGGGCCCCAACAGCAGCTCCAGGGGCCCAACCCCTGAGTGCCCGAACCATATCTCCAGGGGCCTAACCCCGGGGGCCCCAACCCCAGCTCCAGGGGCACAACCCCTGGGTCCCTCTACCCCAGCTCCAGGGGACCAACCCCTGAGCGCCCGAACCATAGCTCCAGTGGCATAACCCCTGGGGTCCCCAACACCAGCTCCAGGGGTCCAAACCCTGGGGGCCCCAATACCAGCTCCAGGGTCCCAACCCGTATGCGCCCGAACCATACCTCCAGGGGCCTAATCCCTGGGGGTCCCAGCACCAGCTCAAAGGGCCCAACCCCTTAGCGCCCGAACAATACCTCCAGGTGCCTAACCCCTGGAGGGCCCCAACACCAGCTCCACGGGACAAACCCCTGAGTGCCCGAAGCATAGCTCCAGGGGCCTAACCCCTGGGGGCCCCCACCCCAGCTCCAAGGGCCCAACCCCTGAGCGCCCGAACCATAGCGCCAGGGGCCTAACCCCTAGGGCCCCAACACCAGCTCCAGGGCCCAACCCCAGAGCTCCCGAACCATAGCTCCATACAGGAAATGCTATCTGCATTACCCTGTGTGACCACATGGTGTCACTGTTGCTCCATGCGGGGAAATGCTCTGTATATTACCCTGTGTGACTACATGGTGTCACTGTTGCTCCATGCGGGGAAATGCTCTGTGCATTACCCTATGTGGCCAAACGGTGTCACTCTTGCTCCATGCAGGAAATGCTCTGGGCATTACCCTGCATGGCCACACAGTGTTACTGTTGCTCCATGCGTGAAATGCTCTGGGCATTACTGTGATGGAGTGTGGACTGTCTGTGTGGGGGATGGGAGAGCAGGGGGTGACTTTAGGTCAGGGGCCCCAACCCCAGCTCCAGGGGCCCAACTCCTGGGGGCCCCAACACTAGCTCCAGGGGCCCAACCCCTGTGCGCCCGAACCATAGCTCCAGGGGCCTAACCCCTGGGGCCCCAACACCAGCTCCAGGGGCCCAACACCTGGGGGCCCCAACACCAGCTCCAGGGGCCCAACCCCTGGAGGCCCCAACAGCATCTCCAGGGGCCCAACCCCTGAGCGCCCGAACCATAGCTCCAGGTGCCTAACCCCTGGGGCCCCAACACCAGCTCCAGGGGCCCAACCCCTGGGGGCCCCAACAGCAGCTCCAAGGGCCCAACCCCTGAGCGCTCAAACCATAGCTCCAGGGGCCTAACCCCCGGGGGCCCCAACCCCAGCTCCAGGGGCACAACCCCTGGGTCCCTCTACCCCAGCTCCAGGGGACCAAGCCCTGAGCACCCGATCCATAGTTCCAGGGGCTCAACCCCTGAGCGCCCGAACCATAGCTCCAGGGGCCTGACCCCTCGGGCCCCAACACCAGCTCCAGCGGCCCAACCCCTGAGTGCCCGAACCATATCTACAGGGGCCTAACCCCTGGGGCCCCAACACCAGCTCCAGGGGCCCAACCCCTGGGGGCCCCAACAGCAGCTCCAGGGGCCCAACCCCTCGGGCCCCAACACCATCTCCAGGGGCCCAACCCCTGAGTGCCCGAACCATAGCTCCAGTGGCATAACCCCTGGGGTCCCCAACACCAGCTCCAGGGGTCCAAACCCTGGGGGCCCCAATACCAGCTCCAGGGTCCCAACCCGTATGCGCCCGAACCATAGCTCCAGGGGCCTAATCTCTGGGGGTCCCAGCACCAGGTCAAAGGGCCCAACCCCTTAGCGCCCGAACAATACCTCCAGGTGCCTAACCCCTGGGGGGCCCCAACACCAGCTCCACGGGACAAACCCCTGAGTGCCCGAAGCATAGCTCCAGGGGCCTAACCCCTGGGGGCCCCCACCCCAGCTCCAAGGGCCCAACCCCTGAGCGCCCGAACCATAGCGCCAGGGGCCTAACCCCTAGGGCCCCAACACCAGCTCCAGGGCCCAACCCCAGAGCTCCCGAACCATAGCTCCATACAGGAAATGCTATCTGCATTACCCTGTGTGACCACATGGTGTCACTGTTGCTCCATGCGGGGAAATGCTCTGTATATTACCCTGTGTGACTACATGGTGTCACTGTTGCTCCATGCGGGGAAATGCTCTGTGCATTACCCTATGTGGCCAAACGGTGTCACTCTTGCTCCATGCAGGAAATGCTCTGGGCATTACCCTGCATGGCCACACAGTGTTACTGTTGCTCCATGCGTGAAATGCTCTGGGCATTACTGTGATGGAGTGTGGACTGTCTGTGTGGGGGATGGGAGAGCAGGGGGTGACTTTAGGTCGGGGGCCCCAACCCCAGCTCCAGGGGCAAGACCCCTGGGGCCCCCAACACTAGCTCCAGGGGTCCAACCCCTGGGGGCCCCACCACCAGCTCCAGGGGCCCAACCCCTGTGCGCCCGAACCATAGCTCCAGGGGCCTAACCCCTGGGGCCCCAACACCAGCTCCAGGGGCCCAACCCCTGGGAGCCCCAACACCAGCTCCAGGGGCCCAACCCCTGGAGGCCCCAACAGCATCTCCAGGGGCCCAACCCCTGAGCGCCCGAACCATAGCTCCAGGGGCCTAACCCCTGGGGCCCCAACACCAGCTCCAGGGGCTTAACCCCTGGGGGCCCCAACAGCAGCTCCAAGGGCCCAAACCCTGAGCGCTCGAACCATAGCTCCAGGGGCCTAACCCCCGGGGGCCCCAACCCCAGCTCCAGGGGCACAACCCCTGGGTCCCTCTACCCCAGCTCCAGGGGACCAAGCCCTGAGCACCCGAACCATAGTTGCTGGGGCTCAACCCCTGAGCGCCCGAACCATAGCTCCAGGGGCCTAACCCCTCGGGCCCCAACACCAGCTCCAGCGGCCCAACCACTGAGTGCCCGAACCATATCTCCAGGGGCCTAACCCCTGGGGCCCCAACACCAGCTCCAGGGGCCCAACCCCTGGGGGCCCCAACAGCAGCTCCAGGGGCCCAACCCCTGAGCGCTCGAACAGTAGCTCCAGGGGCCAAACCCCCGGGGGTCCCAACCCCAGCTCCAGGGGCACAACCCCTGGGTCCCTCTACCCCAGCTCCAGGGGACCAACCCCTGAGCGCCCGAACCATAGTTCCAGGGGCCCAACCCCTGAGCGCCCGAACCATAGCTCCAGGGGCCTAACCCCTCGGGCCCCAACACCAGCTCCAGGGGCCCAACCCCTGAGTGCCCGAACCATATCTCCAGGGGCCTAACCCCTGGAGGCACCGAACCAGAGCTCCAGGGGCCCAACCCCTGGTGGCCCCAACACCAGCTCCAGGGATCCAACCCCTGAGTGCCCGAACCATAGCTCCAGGGGCATAACCCCTGGGGTCCCCAACACCAGCTCCAGGGGTCCAAACCCTGGGGGCCCCAATACCAGCTCCAGGGTCCCAACCCCCATGCGCCCGAACCATAGCTCCAGGGGCCTAATCCCTGGGGGTTCCCAGCACCAGCTCAAAGGGCCCAACCCCTTAGCGCCCGAACAATACCTCCAGGTGCCTAACCCCTGGGGGGCCCCAACACCAGCTCCACGGGCCAAACCCCTGAGTGCCCGAAGCATAGCTCCAGGGGCCTAACCCCTGGGGGCCCCCACCCCAGCTCCAAGGGCCCAACCCCTGAGCGCCCGAACCATAGCGCCAGGGGCCTAACCCCTAGGGCCCCAACACCAGCTCCAGGGCCCAACCCCAGAGCTCCCGAACCATAGCTCCATACAGGAAATGCTATCTGCATTACCCTGTGTGACTACATGGTGTCACTGTTGCTCCATGCGGGGAAATGCTCTGTGCATTACCCTATGTGGCCAAACGGTGTCACTCTTGCTCCATGCAGGAAATGCTCTGGGCATTACCTTGCATGGCCACACAGTGTTACTGTTGCTCCATGCGTGAAATGCTCTGGGCATTACTGTGATGGAGTGTGGACTGTCTGTGTGGGGGATGGGAGAGCAGGGGGTGACTTTAGGTCAGGGGCCCCAACCCCAGCTCCAGGGGCCCAACCCCTGGGGGCCGCAACACTAGCTCCAGGGGCCCAACCCCTGTGCGCCCGAACCATAGCTCCAGGGGCCTAACCCCTGGGGCCCCAACACCAGCTCCAGGGGCCCAACACCTGGGGGCCCCAACACCAGCTCCAGGGGCCCAACCCCTGGAGGCCCCAACACCAGCTCCAGGGGCCCAACCCCTGAGCGCCCGAACCATAGCTCCAGGGGCCTAACCCCTGGGGCCCCAACACCAGCTCCAGGGGCCCAACCCCTGGGGGCCCCAACAGCAGCTCCAAGGGCCCAACCCCTGAGCGCTCGAACCATAGCTCCAGGGGCCTAACCCCCGAGGGCCCCAACCCCAGCTCCAGGGGCACAACCCCTGGGTCCCTCTACCCCAGCTCCAGGGGACCAAGCCCTGAGCACCCGAACCATAGTTCCAGGGGCTCAACCCCTGAGCGCCCGAACCATAGCTCCAGGGGCCTGACCCCTCGGGCCCCAACACCAGCTCCAGCGGCCCAACCCCTGAGTGCCCGAACCATATCTCCAGGGGCCTAACCCCTGGGGCCCCAACACCAGCTCCAGGGGCCCAACCCCTGGGGGCCCCAATAGCAGCTCCAGGGGCCCAACCCCTGAGTGCCCGAACCATAGCTCCAGTGGCATAACCCCTGGGGTCCCCAACACCAGCTCCAGGGGTCCAAACCCTGGGGGCCCCAATACCAGCTCCAGGGTCCCAACCCGTATGCGCCCGAACCATAGCTCCAGGGGCCTAATCCCTGGGGGTCCCAGCACCAGCTCAAAGGGCCCAACCCCTTAGCGCCCGAACAATACCTCCAGGTGCCTAACCCCTGGGGGGCCCCAACACCAGCTCCACGGGACAAACCCCTGAGTGCCCGAAGCATAGCTCCAGGGGCCTAACCCCTGGGGGCCCCCACCCCAGCTCCAAGGGCCCAACCCCTGAGCGCCCGAACCATAGCGCCAGGGGCCTAACCCCTAGGGCCCCAACACCAGCTCCAGGGCCCAACCCCAGAGCTCCCGAACCATAGCTCCATACAGGAAATGCTATCTCCATTACCCTGTGTGACCACATGGTGTCACTGTTGCTCCATGCGGGGAAATGCTCTGTATATTACCCTGTGTGACTACATGGTGTCACTGTTGCTCCATGCGGGGAAATGCTCTGTGCATTACCCTATGTGGCCAAACGGTGTCACTCTTGCTCCATGCAGGAAATGCTCTGGGCATTACCCTGCATGGCCACACAGTGTTACTGTTGCTCCATGCGTGAAATGCTCTGGGCATTACTGTGATGGAGTGTGGACTGTCTGTGTGGGGGATGGGAGAGCAGGGGGTGACTTTAGGTCAGGGGCCCCAACCCCAGCTCCAGGGGCCCAACCCCTGGGGGCCCCAACACTAGCTCCAGGGGCCCAACCCCTGTGCGCCCGAACCATAGCTCCAGGGGCCTAACCCCTGGGGCCCCAACACCAGCTCCAGGGGCCCAACACCTGGGGGCCCCAACACCAGCTCCAGGGGCCCAACCCCTGGAGGCCCCAACAGCATCTCCAGGGGCCCAACCCCTCAGCGCCCGAACCATAGCTCCAGGTGCCTAACCCCTGGGGCCCCAACACCAGCTCCAGGGGCCCAACCCCTGGGGGCCCCAACAGCAGCTCCAAGGGCCCAACCCCTGAGCGCTCGAACCATAGCTCCAGGGGCCTAACCCCCGGGGGCCCCAACCCCAGCTCCAGGGGCACAACCCCTGGGTCCCTCTACCCCAGCTCCAGGGGACCAAGCCCTGAGCACCCGAACCATAGTTCCAGGGGCTCAACCCCTGAGCGCCCGAACCATAGCTCCAGGGGCCTGACCCCTCGGGCCCCAACACCAGCTCCAGCGGCCCAACCCCTGAGTGCCCGAACCATATCTCCAGGGGCCTAACCCCTGGGGCCCCAACACCAGCTCCAGGGGCCCAACCCCTGGGGGCCCCAACAGCAGCTCCAGGGGCCCAACCCCTCGGGCCCCAACACCATCTCCAGGGGCCCAAACACTGAGTGCCCGAACCATAGCTCCAGTGGCATAACCCCTGGGGTCCCCAACACCAGCTCCAGGGGTCCAAACCCTGGGGGCCCAAATACCAGCTCCAGGGTCCCAACCCGTATGCGCCCGAACCATAGCTCCAGGGGCCTAATCCCTGGGGGTCCCAGCACCAGCTCAAAGGGCCCAACCCCTTAGCGCCTGAACAATACCTCCAGGTGCCTAACCCCTGGGGGGCCCCAACACTAGCTCCACGGGACAAACCCCTGAGTGCCCGAAGCATAGCTCCAGGGGCCTAACCCCTGGGGGCCCCCACCCCAGCTCCAAGGGCCCAACCCCTGAGCGCCCGAACCATAGCGCCAGGGGCCTAACCCCTAGGGCCCCAACACCAGCTCCAGGGCCCAACCCCAGAGCTCCCGAACCATAGCTCCATACAGGAAATGCTATCTGCATTACCCTGTGTGACCACATGGTGTCACTGTTGCTCCATGCGGGGAAATGCTCTGTATATTACCCTGTGTGACTACATGGTGTCACTGTTGCTCCATGCGGGGAAATGCTCTGTGCATTACCCTATGTGGCCAAACGGTGTCACTCTTGCTCCATGCAGGAAATGCTCTGGGCATTACCCTGCATGGCCACACAGTGTTACTGTTGCTCCATGCGTGAAATGCTCTGGGCATTACTGTGATGGAGTGTGGACTGTCTGTGTGGGGGATGGGAGAGCAGGGGGTGACTTTAGGTCAGGGGCCCCAACCCCAGCTCCAGGGACCCAACCCCTGGGAGCCCCAACACCAGCTCCAGGGGCCCAACCCCTGGGAGCCCCAACACCAGCTCCAGGGGCCCAACCCCTGGAGGCCCCAACAGCATCTCCAGGGGCCCAACCCCTGAGCGCCCGAACCATAGCTCCAGGGGCCTAACCCCTGGGGCCCCAACACCAGCTCCAGGGGCTTAACCCCTGGGGGCCCCAACAGCAGCTCCAAGGGCCCAAACCCTGAGCGCTCGAACCATAGCTCCAGGGGCCTAACCCCCGGGGGCCCCAACCCCAGCTCCAGGGGCACAACCCCTGGGTCCCTCTACCCCAGCTCCAGGGGACCAAGCCCTGAGCACCCGAACCATAGTTCCAGGGGCTCAACCCCTGAGCGCCCGAACCATAGTTTCAGGGGCCTGACCCCTCGGGCCCCAACACCAGCTCCAGCGGCCCAACCCCTGAGTGCCCGAACCATATCTCCAGGGGCCTAACCCCTGGGGCCCCAACACCAGCTCCAGGGGCCCAACCCCTGGGGGCCCCAACAGCAGCTCCAGGGGCCCAACCCCTCGGGCCCCAACACCATCTCCAGGGGCCCAACCCCTGAGTGCCCGAACCATAGCTCCAGTGGCATAACCCCTGGGGTCCCCAACACCAGCTCCAGGGGTCCAAACCCTGGGGGCCCCAATACCAGCTCCAGGGGCCCAACCCGTATGCGCCCGAACAATACCTCCAGGTGCCTAACCCCTGGGGGGCCCCAACACCAGCTCCACGGGACAAACCCCTGAGTGCCCGAAGCATAGCTCCAGGGGCCTAACCCCTGGGGGCCCCCACCCCAGCTCCAAGGGCCCAACCCCTGAGGGCCCGAACCATAGCGCCAGGGGCCTAACCCATAGGGCCCCAACACTAGCTCCAGGGCCCA